>NW_008619688.1:0-12386 GCF_000691845.1 Merops nubicus | reverse complement strand
GAGGGGCACGCAAATGACTAAAGGGCAACTTTAAATCAACTTCTCCACCCCCCACTCCCGCGTTTTCAGGGCGCTTGCGAGCGGGGTTTTGGCATTTTCAGTCCTCCCCCTTTCCTGCCGCGAAAAAAAATAAAAAAAAGGCGACCGCTCTCCTCATTTCCATACTTTTAGGTTCCCTTGTTTAACTAACTGGGATCTTTTTAGTGCGTTTGCTTAGTAAACGAGCTGGGGGGGAGGTTTCTCTAACCGTGCCCCGGGAGCGCCTGCTTGCTGCTTATTTACCTATTACCTGCTTCGCCTGGCCAGCCGTGCTCCCGCCCGGAGCGCAGAGAGATCTCCTCCACTCCTTCAGACCTAACCCTTCTTCTTCCCAAGTCTTCCCCCCTTCTGCACGGAGCCTTCCCCGGGCTCCCTCCTGCAGCATGTCTGTCCTCAGCGCCGCTGCCTTTGCCTGAGCTCGAGTTCCCTCTCTGTGCATGTGTGCAATGCTCTCTGTGCTTCTCTATTCGCTGTTCCAGTGGTTCTTCAGAAAGGCTTTTTCATCCCAGTTGAAAAAGCACTTCGTGCTTCACCGTGACAATCTGTGCCAAGTACACCTTCTACACGCCAAGTGTTTTAAAGAAAAAGAAGGCACAAGATAGGGTGTTTGGGAAAAGACACATCCCCTGCCTCTTCTGCTACTGCTGAAAACTGTTTTCACAGTTACACTGCACTCTATTTGCACACACACACGCACAAAATCCTGCAACTGAGTCGATCGTGTATTTTATGCACACTAGAAACCCCACAGATCTCTACATGAGCTCCAGGCTGCACGCAGGTCACAAGAGCTGATGTGTTCTCATTTCAAACGCATCTATAAATGATGGGATTTCTGTTTCCTCCTTTTTGCATTTGCTTTTTAAGTTGTTCAATTTAGCCAGAGTCCTGCCATGCTTTCCATTGTTTTCCTGCTAACTTTATCCATGTGTTTATTGGCATTGCCTATAATCATACCCTCGCTCTCTTTTATTGCTCTTTTCTCTCTATTGTGTTCCCCAGCCATCCAAAAAAAATGTAAAAAGTAAATCTCAGCTTTTCCCAATTTCCTTACTCTCAGCAGAGCTCAGCCAAAGTCACTAAGAAGGTTCTCGCTGCAAAAGAAAGCAGAGGAGGCTCAGCGTGAACTCTCCCTCTTTTTAAGCATTCAAAAGCATTTTATAAGCCATTGTCTCTTTTTTTTTCACAAACCAGCGCCGTGTGGCAAATTGTGCAGAATAGAAATGCCCATAATGAATGTATTTAGTACTGGGTCACGCTGATGAACATTCTGCCCCCATGAATAATACTGTTTTACAAGTTTGCAGCCCTTTCAAATTGCTGATCCCCAAACCCTATAGGCAAACTAGAAAAGCTAACACAAGCAACTGGGACTTTAGAAACCCATAGCCATCTGGCCTAAATCTCTAACAATCCAAGCCAATAATTATATCAATTCAGGCTTTAGTGAACCCCTTTGCAAACACCAAAAGAGCAAAGAAAGGAATTAGTGGCCATTCTAAGTTCTGGTGGAGAGAATTCAAAAATAATCTAATTCCATTGGTTCACGGACAGCTTTTTTTGCTGCTCTGATAAATCTTCCTGAAACATCTTTCCAAAACACCAGTGTAAACTCTTTTCTGAGGATAATTGGGGAAATAGGTTCAATTAAATGCTGTTCCTAGTGTCAATAAAAAGTATTTTGTTGATAAAAGAAGTCACTACCCCTTTACATGACAAGTACAGAAGATGAATAATTCATAGTAAAAATTTAATTGCTGAATACATAAAATGTTATACATCCTGTTAAATGATAACATGCTCTTCCCAGCAACTGTTTAGTACATTTAGATATGCAAAGTTTGCTTTACACATTTTTTTATGACTTTCCAAATAGTAATTCCACTTCATCACATCGTTCTTTCTCAGACATCCCCTGTATATTAACAGATAGCAGGATACCTTCAGATAGGAATTCCAGCACTTATTTTCTTTTTTTACCCCTTTTTTTAATTTATTTTTTATTTTGTAACTTGACCAGTTAGGTTTTATTGTAATATCATCACTTAAGTCCAGCCTGTTTTGCAACAGCACTTCTAATGACTATAAAATGTCATTGGCACAACAGCCCTTATCTGAATCCTGAACAAAAGCAATGAAAAGGCCTTGATTTCCTTTCTTTAATTATTTTTATTTGAACCTACAAGTGAGGAGGAAGAACACATCTTGGAGTTGTTTGTTTAGATGCAGTATTTCAGTGTGTGGCACTTCTAGAAGTAATACTTCTGTAGAGTGCTTATGAGCAATCCCAGCACTTCCAAGGCTGATTCCTCCCATACCCTGTGAAAGAGTTTTGTCTGAAAGTCTCTTAAACTCCAGTCCACCTTTGACATGGCAGACTTCCTTTACAAAGAAAAGGGAGAGTCCCACGTGCAGCCAGCAGACACTTCTTAGGGAGTGTGGCATTGTGAATGCTGTTAGGCACGTGAGTGGAGTGCTGCTGGCCTCCTGGAGAGTAATCTCAGTTATTCCCACCTAATGTGGGGTCTGTTCAGCACAATGTTCCTCTCAAAAGTTGCGTTCAAACTCTCCAGTGATGTACCTGAAGAAGAAAATCAAACTGACTCCAAACAGTGCTTCAATTTGCCTACAGAACCACTGCAGAACCTGCAGCTGCACAGCAGAGTAATTAATTTTTCACGTAGCTGAAAGTAGGTTTATTTCTGTGGTCGATATACTTTAAACTCTCTCTTGTTTCTCTGAGGAGTTTGATTGAGTTCTCAAGCATATATTTTCTTCTAAAAGCTCCTGATCCCCTCGATGCACAGCGCATATGCAAAACTTAGGTGACAGAGAATTTTGCTTTGAAGGACTATTTTGAGAAATAGTCCCTCAGCAGGGACGGGAGAAAGAAAATAATTTTCTTAACAAGGATAGAAGCACAGGGAAATTCACACAGTGCCATTTGGCTCATTCCCCTCCCTGCACATACGCACACACAAAAATGAGGTTTTATTCACTCTCAGTATGATTTATTGCCTTATGTTGCATCACGTTACAAAATGTCATATGCACTATGCTCCAGTGCACAAGACATAGCAACATAAAATTTGATTTGACACCTGCGTAATGAATGTGAAAGACAAGTCTTCCTAAGTCAGAAGTGTGTTTTCAAAGAACATTTCTATCACAGTGAATGACAAAATTGGGGTCTTCCTGCCTCCCTCTTCCCTCTCTCCCCCCGCTTCTCTTTCTTCCTCTCCCTCCATCGCTCTTCAACAAGCTTGTTTCCCAAAGCAGAACTAGTGACAGGGCTCTCCCTGGTCTTTGTACTTCTCATTTCCATTTGCTGCAGCATGAGTACAAAATGAGTGAAGAGTGTCCTTGCAGGCAAACGAGTGTTGCCATTTCATATTCACTCTTTAACCCACAAATAAGCCGACCGAAGGTCACTGTGATGCTGTTCAGTGGAGTGGGTGAAAGGCTGATGTTTCAGTCAGATTTTTTGCACTGTCAACCAGAGAACTCATCACAAATTAATGCTGTGTTTGTCCAACCTACCATCTCATCAGTCATGCTTATGCTCGATAGCTTTTCCAGAATTGAGGTGCATCACAGGCTGGATTACCTTAAGAGCTATTAAAGGCAGAACAGGACATTGGATTATCAAATATGACCTCTGCATCATGATCTTCTCAATTAAGCCCAAATACATTAGGTAGGGCATATATTTTCATCAGTGGAATAACAAAGTGTCCCACAATCAGGCATCAGTTACCTGATTCACCTGAAAAGGCAGAGAACTGATGATCAAAAATAGATTCAGGGATCCTAGCAGGCAATTCCAAAAAGCAAAAATAATTCCACTTGATATCATCTATCCCGACCTCCACAAAAATCTCTGCTTTAACACATACCTTTACTTAAAGTAAGGTTCAAGATGCCTGACACTTTCTGTTCCTAGTCAGAGCACTGCCCCTTCTATGCAGTGTCCAACAAGAGCATCCTCAAAGGCCACCCTCTGTCACCTCAGAGACACCTGGGAAATATTTGATAAAGGTAATAGCTGTATCAGGAAAAAGTATCTTCCTGCCCCAACAAACGGCCAGTCCAAGCCCTGGAACAAAAGGCCAGGCCCCCAGATCTAGGAATAAACAGAGAAGTTTAGTTCAGAGCCCTGATCTATAAATTTTCACTTTTTCAACTTGCTTTAAAAAAAAAAATCTGATCATTCATTAAAATACATCAAACCACCAAATTCTATACAGCTGCTGATGGGTGAGAAATTTTTTTTGATGAGTTCAGAATTAGATTTTACATTATCATCAATCATTGTGGCAAAGGGCAAGGGATCAGATTTTCTGCTACATGAGTGAATTTCTGTGGCAGTTTTGCAATGCAGCATTGTGTATATAAATAGCGAGTTAAACCCGTGCGTGTTCCATGCATGGGTATTTGGTCTCTTTCTGAACCAATAAAACAGTTATCTCTCAAAGTTTTACCAAGTGCAAAAGAGAAAAGTGCTTGAGACATACAGTTTACTAAATCTCTATCAGAAACAAATGCCTGGAATATATCACTGGATGCTTTTGAATTATTTTGAGGATTAGTTAATATGGCACAGTATATAGTGAAAATTCCATTGTTTGATCACTCTAACACACTAATAATTTTGTTTAGTCATTTCCTTGCAAAGCATGAAGTAGAATGTCTCTACTCTACCTTTGGTTCATGCAGACTGGAACTCAAGGGACAAAGTTTCTCTGTCACCTCCTGTCCTCAAATGATGCAGTCACCATGGAGTCAAAGACCTCAGATCTCTTTTTCCTCACAGGATAAAAAAAACATGAGCAACATCTGTGCTCTTTGCCTGAGGTATGCTCACTGGTTTTCAGCCTTACATGTTGGTGTACTTGCACTGGATTTCCCACATCTGGTTGTATTCCAGATGTTAACAAATTAATATACTGCATGCACTGGAATTTGAAGCACTTCACATGAATAAATTGGGAAGGCTTTCTGTAGTTTTACACTATGTCTATTCTGCATTGACACACATCTTGCTCTTGTACCCTGCAAGACTAAGTAGCATATGATGATATTTTCAAGGCCACTCTTCCTTTACACAGGGCAGAAGGAGCAGCTGCATTTGTGATACTCCTTTTCTTCACAGAAGTGGGGTTTCTGTAAAGGAAGGGTTTAAAGTTTGATGTAGATGTGAATTTAGTCAGGGCTGAAATACATACTTGGTCAAATTACCAGCTCAACCCAAGCTTTTCATGGAACTATAACATTCTCCACTGCCCCTGGGAGCTTAAAAAAGGAGCATAATTGCTGTTTCAGTTGTCTTCAGACCAGACAAAGCATGTGTTCAATCTTCCACCAGCAGCCTAAGCCAAACGATCCAGCTCCACTCACGTGTAGGTACAGCTGCTTGGGACCAACATGCTCCAAGGACATCAGACACTTTCCTGAAGGGAAAGGGCCCATGACCTTCACCAAAACCACAGCTTGAGTGAGTGCAGCCACGGTGGAGCCAGAGGCAAGTCCAGATTTAAGACACGCTTTTCTCCTTCTGACCTTGAGGCTGATGGGAACCAACCCAATCCACAGAAGGATTTTGAACTGCTTCAGGGTGAGTTTAAATTGGCTTGAAGAGCGTGAGCCTCACAGGAGTGAAAATCTGGACACAAAGTCTTGCAGCAAGGAAGGACACTTGATCAGGTTTCTCCAGAAATAGATGCTCTTGGGCAAACATTTCCTGGAAGGATCTGAACCTCTCTCTACTGCAGTTTAGCAAGCTTGTGTTACAAAGGACTGTCACCAAGGGACCCTTAATGGTCTTCCTGTCTTCAAAAACCTTCAGGCACAATTCACCACCCAGCCTGCTTTGTGAATAAGGACCAAATATGCCGTTTATTTTATTTTACAGTAAATATTTATACAGCACTCCACATGGGTATCTGCATTTTTTTTTTATTCATGATTTTTCTGGGGGGGGGGAAAAAAAAAAAGGAGAAAAAAGAAATGCTCCCTGCTTCAATGTCATGGGAAAACATGTGGAAATGTAAACCTGATGTAGGAAGCAGGCACAGTGGGAGCTGTAATGGGAAAAAGGCAGGCATGGTTTATCAGCAGAATATGTAACATATACCCAACATCCGGCTTCCCAAGTAAGTTGTTAACAGTGCTCAATACAAATGTTTCCCTTTAAAGAATCAGATGTTCCTCTCTTCTTTTTTTTTTTTCAATAGCTGCAGTATGGTAAAACTGGTGCCATAAAGTCATTGCAAGAGACAGCAAACAACTTTGTTATCATAATAGGCTTTTTTTCTCCCTCCTCCTTTTTTAAACAATGGCTCTAGCAGGTGGCATGTGGCTGAGACCGGGTCTATCACCATCTCCAGGGTGCCAAGACGTCCCTCAAAGTTTCTGTGGGAGGAATTTGTTCGTGGGATTTGGATTGTAAAGGCACGTGAGCATCTGCTGCCTGCTCAGTCTCATTACCATTGACACAATTAGCTCCTGCAGCTCTCGGCCAGGCAGCCAGAGCTGGGATTCAATTTTCTTGCCTCTCTGACAATGCTCATTACCATTCATCCAAACCTACGGGTTCCTCTGCCTCCAAGTCCAGGCCACGGGGCTGTGAAAACAGATCACACAGAAAAAACACTCAGGGAAGGGAGAGCAAATTGACATAGTGGCTACTAACAGCCTAAAATCAACTGCCTTGCATATAGTAGCACTGATAAACTTTCAGGATTCATTGCAATGGTTATTTTCCCTTCTGTGTAAGTCACTTTGTTCTTGAAAACCACATTCTATGGTTTTATGCTACCATACACTTTCTGTAAGTAGCTTATAACCTTTTCTTGTGATTTAGGAGACATTGCACAGCCTTACTAACCACTTGCAAAGTTCTGGCAAACTTTTCCTTTCTTTTTTTTTTTTTCATTATTTTGTGCAGAAAAAGTGCGTTTTTCAATTTTGAGTCAATTTGGAAACCAGACTAAAAAGTGAGATTTTTGTTCCTTTAACACACAAAGTAGAGTTTATTGACATCTTGCTCCAGCAGCCACAGCCTAAACAAAATGTTAAAAAATATGTGCAGATAAAGACTTCACATTCCTCTAAGCGTCCTTATCCCACATAAAATTGTAATTATTTTACATTTCTTTACAATAGATGCTGCATAATTCCTCCTTGTTTGCCTCATGTCCTTTTATTGCTACAAAGAACCTTTAGCCCATAAATGGAAAATTAGGGAAGCCATGCGTTTTTCAAATCAATCATTCAGCTAAAAGCTGAGAGGAGGGGTAAGGAAAAGAGGGAGAGAATTTAAACATATCTATCTCCTAAATATACGTCCAGGAACTCTGTCTTTAAACAAAGAAAAGAGAGGAGCTTCAAGGCTTGAATCTGCAATAGTCTTCCAGTTTTTGAGTGTTGCACAGATAGCGATTTATGACCTTGTTGAAGAATATTAGATTAAAGCAGAAATATATTTACCACAACATGTCTTTCCTAAGACTCAGCCTTTACTAGGTTTTTGTAACACAGGAGGATGGAAAATATCACATAGAGCTGGGGATGAGGCAGGGCACGACATCTGCTTTCAGATGTTTTTAAAACTCAAGGAAGTGTTATTGTTTCTATAAATCATTATTACAAGTTTATTTTCCTCAACCCCCTTGCCATCTTGTTAAACAAAACATAAGCTGGGCATCCTCGTTGTTCAAGGCTGAAAAGAAAGAAAAGGTGGCATTTCAGTGAGCTTCCCAAAGTGATGAGTGTCACAGTTTTAATCCCAGGTGCCAGGCAGCTCAGTCACTGCAAGCCTGGAGCACTGAAGAGAGGAGGGCCAAGGGCCACCTCCCACCCCACGTCCAGAACCCAGCTTGTTTGCAGAACTGCCCCAATTCCCCTGGCTTTGTCATGGAAATGTGCACGCTGAAAGAAGAGTCTATTATGTCAAATTACAAATTATATTATAGGGTTTTAAGTAATTGTTTGCTGACTGTTGTCATGCACATGTGGTTTGTTGGAAGTTGATGTAATCATTTTGGCAAATTTCCACCAGCAAGAATCAGCCGGGGTGAACTCTTGAATCAGCTGCTGTGGGGGTTCACATCATGCAATTAATGGGTGAAAGACTAACACAGACACCCTTCAAAGTTAATTTACACAGACCCATTTTAGGAGTAGTGCATTATGTCTTAACTGTATGAAATGCATTGTGGACATGTTAGCATTCATAAAATTCATTAGAAACCCATTAGTTCAAACGAAAGAGTTCTGTTGCTTACGTGCCATGAACATTTTTACAGCCAGCAAAAAGTTATGAAATGTATAGGAAATAGAGCAAAAATACATGCTCTGTTTTTCTGGAGTTAATTGAATAAAGTTTTCATCCATCAGAAAGATTTTTGCTTCAATCAAATATCAATTAAAATAAACATAGAAGTCTACTCCAAAATAACCTTCACTTACTGGAATGCATTCTCTCACCAGGCTGCATAAACAGGGGTACACCCAAATTTTTTCCCTAATTCTGTGGTCCAAAACATCTACATCAGATCCTGGAACACATTGGCATGACGTAATGAGGCAACGGGCATGTTGTTTTTTTTTTTAATTATTTCATAAATTCACTAAAAGAGTAAATAGTAACACTGCAGTGATTAGAACTTAAAGCCTAAACTAACACACTTACTTTCCAAATATAACCACGTAGACTTTTCACTGAAATAAATTGTATGATTTATATGTATACATATATATGTATTTATAACATTTTTAGAGAAACAAGTTCACTTCAAAAAGAACTTGGTAAAGCTGCTTTTGCAGTTTTCAAGTATTTATAATTGTTGTTTGTGAGTGAACATAGAAGTCTACTCCAAAATAACCTTCACTTACTGGAATGCATTCTCTCACCAGGCTGCATAAACAGGGGTACACCCAAATTTTTTCCCTAATTCTGTGGTCCAAAACATCTACATCAGATCCTGGAACACATTGGCATGACGTAATGAGGCAACGGGCATGTTGGTTTTCTTTTTTAATTATTTCATAAATTCACTAAAAGAGTAAATAGTAACACTGCAGTGATTAGAACTTAAAGCCTAAACTAACACACTTACTTTCCAAATATAACCACGTAGACTTTTCACTGAAATAAATTGTATGAATTATATGTATACATATATATGCGTGAATTTATAACATTTTTAGAGAAACAAGTTCACTTCAAAAAGAACCTGGTAATGAATCTCAATAAGCTGCTTTTGCAGTTTTCAAGTATTTATAATTGTTGTTTGTGAGTGCCTTTTCTTAGGGCATCCATGCTATTAAGTCATCGGTCTTTTTTGTCTTCTATCACAAAATGAAGCTATTAAGCAAATGCAGAATAAATCAAGCACACACAGTATGGCATATGGATAACTTCCATTAATGGAGTTCAATATATAGATAAAAGGAAAACTTGATAAAAATAAATGGCAGAGTCCAAGTGGATTTGTGGATTGCTATCAGGATTAAGTGTTAAATTAAATTCCATGGCAATGTTTAGTATTAATGCTGGGAACTGTTCTCTTAGCCACCCTGTACCTTTTAAACACTATATTTTTTATATGGCTTCTAGAACATAGTTCAAATATTATTTTTTTTTTTAATACCTTGCTAAAGACATGGTTCAATAGCTAACAATAAAAAGCCCTCACAATTTGTCACTTGAATTCTGAAAGCTATAAAACCAAGTGATAAATGTATAAAGCACATATTAAGAAAACCTCAGTGTTTTGACAAGTTTGATGCTTTTTGTTGTTAGCTTTGTTTTGTGATCACTTTAGACAAAACACCTGCACTGTTCTTTAAAAAAAGTTAAGTAATGCAGAACCTGCTGTACGTGCTATGAAAGCCAACAGCCTGTGTTTCTCCAGGTCTGCTGAGTTTTGAAACTACACCAAGGTTCTGGCTTTTTTCAGCTGTGGAAGCTTTTTTCTTATATAATTATTATCTTCATTAGGGATCACATCAGCTCATTTAGGCATGTCAAAGAACCTAAGCTGACTTTAACACCAGCCTCTGTTTGCATTTAATGAAGATATACTCCAATCTCTTTGTTGATCTGAGCACGAGAAGGACAAAATCTGTTGACTCAGGTATCTACATGAACAGATGAGTTAATGGTTTAATTTCAGCCAAAGTGCATATCATTGGATCCAGATTAAGTTTAAAGGAAACTCCAAGATCATATGGACATCTCATAACTGCAACTAATAATATTTTAACAGTTTAGTTTTGGAAGTTAGGGTTTATATATTCTCTTAACTAGGTTCTATCCAGATTCTCTTCCTGCTCTCCACCCAGGTCAAACAGCACTCAACAAAAAAAAAAGCAGTTGATTAGTAATTCAACATGGTTATGATCCATAACTAGTACTTCAGGCAGACATTAGTCTCATAACTACCCCTCAAGCTTCATTTCAACTCATTAGTGTCTGATGGCCTGAGATGGTTTGATTTGCTTGTGCCATCAGGGAGCTCACTGGACTCTCTCTGACTTTGGTGGAGGTAAAGGGCAGCCTCTTTCTTACCCTTCAGTTAAATGGAGTGAGGATGAAAAACTGAAGGCTACAGAAGTATTGTGTTTCTGGTTTACCTGGATTGTATAGATTAACTGACCTAAATGCCTCTGTAAAGTCCACCTCCCAAAATACCAGCTACTGGGCCAAATTCTGCTGTCACCAGTGAGTGCCTGAGCAACATAAGTCCCTACTTCAGGAATAAAAGAAGGAGATGGACTCTGTTTCACTGTCTGTCTCCTGATGTGGGCCACATTCACACTTCATTTGCCATAGGCAAGTGTAACTGGAGTGAAATCCATTTTTCATAATGGATTTACCTCCTTGAAACACAAAGGAGGTGTTTGTACCGTAATAGCAAAAACCCACCTGAAATAATATGTCTTTTAAATAAAAAAAAAAGGAAGAAACCCTGAACCTATATAAGCCCCATCCATGTGAAAATGTGAACAATCTTCCACAATGGAAGAACTGTGACACTAATTTTATCATTTGTGGCTTTTATTATATGTGCTTTACTCCTAACATTGTAAAACAATTAAAGCCTGGTGTACTTTAAATCAAACACATGCACTGCATATTTAAAGTATGCATAACTACCATAAGAGGGAAAAACTTTCATAACTACCCCAAGAGGGAAAAAAAAAGACAAAAAAGTCAGCCTTGAACTAAAGACCTATATAAATTTGCATATGAATCCAATAAAGTCAGCCTGACTTTGCTAACAGACAAGTGCTATTATCTTTATCTCATCCTTCCTAAAAAAAATTCTCTTAATAAGTCACTTTTCATTGAGAAATGAAAAAAAAAAAAATACTTTATAGGAGTTGTCAGTTCTCAGGCTCCCTTTTGGTACCACATAGCATATACCATTTGTAAGGCTGACTCAGTGTTATTATGCAAAATTGCTCTTTCAGTATTTGTACTACTTATTACAGTGGTAAGGGACTGACAAATAAACCCGAGCCTACAAACTCACTGCCTTAAATTTCTCTCTCCAGTCCCAAGAGTTTTCCTTGACTGGGCCTTGCTTCTGAGTGCTGTGTGCTGCAAAAGGCAGGTGTAGTGCACGTATTTTGCAGCTGATATGATCTGAGATAGCTCCCCAAATTGATGGTTGAAACCATTTCTTTCTGCTTTATCACATTAATACTGAAGTGCCCGGTATGCTCATTTACCACCTAACAATCAAAGAAAATTACCCTTAAGATACCTGTTTCTGTAACTAAACAAACCAAGAAGGAAACAGGATTACATTCATTTGTTTGGCTTATGGCTTTTGCTGGTTAAACACTCCCTAAGAAGGAATACTTCTTTCCCAAATAATTAGATTTTTCTTCCCATCCTGAATTAATTTCCACATAACCTTCTAAATATAAAAAAATGAGTAATTAAAGCCACTGACCATTCCCTTAGCTAATCTCTTCTGCTAAATTACTTCAGGGAATCTCAGCCTGTTATGTGCCTTATAGGGTTGTCAAGGCACACATGTGCTATAAGCACTTACTATGGCATGAACAGAGAATACCTATGTGGTTAAATACCACATCTACCTTGATATGGAAAATCCACGTGAAAAATCTATATATCTGTCTTATCATTGAAATTTGAGGAATTTATTAATTTCTTTTTCTCATGATTATCACTGTAGTTGATCTAGATGCCTTAGTCTATTTATTGCTTCACTATATGAGTTGCTCAGAAGTAGTTTATATATGTGTATAAATACATCTATACACATACATCTTTCTATAATTAACTAAGTTTCTTGATTGTTTCATAGAAC
>NW_008619687.1:12098-15641 GCF_000691845.1 Merops nubicus | reverse complement strand
CAGCAGGACAGGACACTGGGAAATTGGAAAAAGCTGCCATGCATCATGGAACATCCAACAATTTTCTGTGCTATTGATATTAATAATTTTCTGAAAAGTATTATGCTTCCTGAGTATGAGTTTGTATTTTACAGCTTGACAGCAAAAATGTGGATGTGATTTCAGACTGTTATATACAGTGACATGATGTTGAAGAGCTCTGAGGTATTGATTGGAACATGAAGGAGAATAAATGATAGACTCAGGAATGGTTTTAAGTGATGGACTTCAGCTTTATAGCTTTAACAAAGCAGCTGGGCAATAAATGTCTAAATCACACTTCCATAGTTGGCAGTTAGAAGTCAGTGCATAGTTACAAGAATCCAGCCATAAAATCAGTAATTTGTGGTGGGACTCCCTCTCCAGCCCGTACAAGGACATAGCCTGTTTCTATGTGTGCTTGTGTAGAGGTTATAAAGAGAGGATTCTCCTGAAGTCTCACATTTCTCTGCTGCTAGATGGATCTGCATTCAACAAGTCTAACTGTAGATATCTCACTGAGTTGCCCAAGTTGGAGAAAAATGTAAGAAATCAAAGGCGGTATACAAATACCCTCAAAAAGTTCCTGTTCTCAACTGACTAAGTAGGAGTCTGGAGCAACTGGTAGCGCACCCCCCTCCCCGCCCCATTGATCAGGATAGGAGCATTGGGACTAGAAGGCAAGTGAAGAGAGATAGGCATATATCATAAACTTGTGCTGTATAGCCTCATAAATTCCTTCCACTATGCATCATTGTGAAACCCTTCACATGTTTTTAATTCCAAGAGGCAATTACTCACAGAGGACCATTCCTCGGTGGCTTCACAACCAATTAATCCATGGTGTGCTCTCTGCTGCATCAGAGGCAGTCTGTCCAGGTCTTCCAGTTCAGTGTGATTCAGCGGGGTTAGCTGTAGATCCAGAATGCCTGCATATTCAGAAATTATTTTTTTTCTTCATATTTACAACAATCTAAATGAATGTGCTTGGCTTGGACCATGACTCACTGGTAAAACAAGATTGGATTCTAGTAGAATCTGACTCCCAGCACCCAAGAATACAAACTCAAGGCCTTCTAGGGGCCAAACATCTTGTTTGCCTAGGAAGCAGTCCTGCAAGTACCAGTGGCAAAACTCAGAAGGGGCAGCGCACATAGCTAATGTTGACATGCTCTTGTCAAACTGATTCCAACCTTAAGAATGATTAGCAATCCTGGCATACAGAATCATGTACTTAAAAAGACAAGACCTAAAAAGGTCTTGTCAGCTTTCAGAGGACAAACATGTCCATGACTATATTCCTTCAGTGTGACCCTGACCCTTTTTCTCTGCTGGTTCATTGGTGAGTACATTAATTTCAGTGACACTGCTTCTTGCATAAATTGTCCATTCAGTCATTTCAATGCATGCCTGAAGCTGATCCTCTGCTGCCTGAAGAATGAGATTGTTAATCCTGGAAGCCACCAAAAAGGCTTCAGAAATGCTGCTTTAATCAGTTGACTCATTGCTACAAAGGTGATTTCTGAGTAAACATCCTATAACCTGAAAGCAATATTGGTCACAATATTTTGAGAAGCATTATCTTTTTCTCCTCAGTAGATCTGGTTTCTTCTTTTCCAGTGTGTTCCCATTATTTCTGGGCATCAAGATGAGGATAGAAATATAAAACTTAGGAAAATTATCATGCAACCATATTCCCAGGACAATCTGTTACAAAAAATTACAAATCTTTCAACATCAGAGAAGATTCCAATGCAAAGTCCAAATCTGGATCTCTTTGCTAAGGGTAGCTGTCTAGGGCAGTTATGTGTACGCTGTATTTCTAGCTCCACTCTTGTTTCATTGCCTGAGTTGCAGCCTAAATTGTTCAGAAAAGTTTAGATATGGTCAGAATAATCAGAGAGGTTTGCAGGGGCTTATTTGGACTGAAACTTTAAGTTTCTAAACATTATTCCAGTGTAGTTCTGAATCTTATGGAAAATAACTGTAACATACTGGATGGTAGTAATGTCAAATATTTCACACTAAGTTCTGATGGCATTTCAGAACAGGGGACCTTTGTAATTTAGGCACAAAGACAGGAAATATTAAAAAAGAGACTGAAATGAAAGCTATGTACCAATTTATTTGTCTAAAGAAATAACCTAAAGAATGTCTTGCACAAGTGAAGAAAAAAAAAGATGAAATCTCATCCAATTGAAAACAAAACAGGGTGGTTTTTTTTTTTTTTTTTTTTTTTTTTTTTTAAATTTTTGTTTGTTTGTTTTTGCTAAAGGAATTCCAGAGAAGCAATTCAGGGATCAAATACCCCACAGCATCCTACCTTCTTACACAGCCAGTGGACTAGTCCTGGCAGTTTTCTGTATCACTATTAAAACTGCAGGAAATATGAATTTAAAATAATTGACAAAGTTTCACTTCTCTGTTCACAAAGATTTATGAACAGTAAGTAACAAAACTATTCAAAATCACTTAGAATTTTTTATGAATTAGAAATGTCTTTTTCATGGTTACAAAGCCCTGGTTGCACAAACTGAAGCTGTATGGTTCTTCCTGGTGGTGGGCTGTGCCATATTTCATATGCTAGCTGTAGTACCTCTAGTGACTATGACTGATACGGAACTATGTAAATTCAGAGCTTGCACATTTTTCAGAAAATTTTCTCTGAGCTTCATTGTGAAGATTTCTGTTAAAGAACTTAGATGGACAGAATTTGTGACAAAGCAGCTGAGTCTGAATGGTATCTACCCCTGCACTCTTCTTCATTTCTAAACCCAAGAGTTCCTGTGTTCTCAGTGCGTTTAGGAAAGCCACTGAAAATACCGTTTTGTACTTGTGGGCTGAGTTGAAATGAAAGTCTCAAAAAAAAAAAAAAATCCACAATATTTTACAAGGCAATTTTAGTTTTAATGGAGCCAGTCAATAAATGTACCAGTGTCACTAGAATTGCTTCAATTCCCATTTGAGTCAATGGAGAGAATCCCATTGGCTCTAAGTAGGAACTAGATGAGCAGGATTTATGGAGCAATTGTGTTCGGTCTGTATTAGGAATAGGAAACTCTTGAAATTATCCCCTTTTTGAGGAAATCAAATTTCTGTACATTGACTGCAGACTGCATGCTGAGAAAGAGGCAGAAAAACCCCAAACTTCCGCTTAACTCAGTCTGTGTGTATTTCAATGTGTAGAGAGACAGAAAAATGCCTTCTATAACAGGAGGCTAATAAAATCAGTAGTAGTATTCTTTAGAAAGTCCTAAGTTGAAATATTTCAGGAGCAGGAATTAAACATACATAGTGTTTTTGAATTATGGATGTTTTAACCTTTTTTTCTTATAGTCTTTATTCATATGTACATCAGGCCTTGAAGCCAAATTCAGTAGAAAGAAGCTTGTGATTGAGAGAGGAGCAGCTCTGGCTAGTTTCTTTTTAAAACAAAGAACAAGCAAAAATTTGTATACAGACAGGCTTTGCAAAATATATTTTTCCATGGTAAAAAATCATGTGTGATAATAGCTGCAGCAGGAA
>NW_008619687.1:3857-12067 GCF_000691845.1 Merops nubicus | reverse complement strand
AGGAATCGCACCTTCCCTTCTCACCTCTGCTTCACAAAGCCTATGTGTGAGCTTCTTCTCTGTCTTGCCTCTAACACAGCCTCCTAAATTAGCCAACCTTTCATTTATGAATGAAGTCTGAGCACAAAGTTCAGCTTATTTCCAAGCTCCTTGAGGGCTCAGAGATAATCAAATCTATCTTTAAGTGAAAATGATGAACATAAGTCAAATAAGTTTTTTTTTTTTTTCCTAATTACATCAACTTCTGTTTTGCCTGCCTTACCTAGAAGACTGCACACTCCTTGTCTGTGAAAGAGCTCATATTTCATTCAGGAACCTCAGAGAGTTTGATTTAGGATGTGGAATTTACTGCTGCCTATTTTTATAGCAGGGGTTTATATATATGTTTCTACAGTTCAGTGAGGTTAGAGGTGTGTCATGCTGTAGAGGCATCAATGCTTTCTTTTCTCTCTAGTTTCACCAGAAAGGCTTTATAACTTGTGTTGAAATTTCCCCATTATTTAAAGGACATTTGATGCTTTAATAAATTCATCTGTATTTCACAAATATCTCAGCATCTGACCTGCCATTATACAGGTGTACTACAACATGGAGAAAACACAGGAGTCTGTAGTCACTTTCCCCAAATTACCCAGGGAACTAGAAAGCAGCTGCACAGTATCATTGTGTGTCTTTTACATCTCAGTCAGGTCCTTCTTTGTAACCAGGTCTTCTATTGAGAAGTTACAATTCTTGCAGTGAATGATAAAATGGAAACTGGTTCCTTATACAGTAAGACTGTAAAAAGTCGTTAGTATTCTGCTCAGCCATATGCAAATGAGCTCACACAGAGATCACAGTGCTAGCAAGGAGAGATAATGTGGACAGCATTGTAGGTTTTGTGAGCTTTGAAAATTGTGACTTGACTATAATACTATACAATCCTTAAAATGCGTTAAAATGAATAGTCTAAGGACAGTGAGTTACATAGTCAGAAAGATTCAGGGTCTTCAAAATTATACTGCTGAACATGTTTGTCCAAACCAGCAATCAGATGGGGTAACTGGATGAAAATTCCTTAAGTGCTTTATAATGGCTGTGGCTTGCAGAGTAAATCATATGCGTTTTACAGATTAAATTGAGCTTATGTTGCTAGAGAAACTGGTGTTGCTGTGGTTTTGGGAAAGTATGTCCTCCATTATCATGCTTCAATCCAGACATCAATAACAACCTATAGAATACAGAGATGCCCCTACATAATTCTGCTGGAGTGATGCAGCTGGAGAGTTGAGAAGATTAGGACAGCACTGGTGAAGCCACAGCTTGAGTACTGTGTCTATTTTGGGGCACCACAGTATAAGAAGGACATTGAGGTGTTGGAGAGGGTCAACAGAAGGGCAACAAAGGTGGTGAGGGGTCTGGGGAACACGTCTTATGAGAAGTAGCTGATGGAACAGGGATTGTTTAGTCTGGAGAAGAGGATTTGGAGGGGAGACCTGATTGTTCTCTACAACTACATGAAAGAAGGTTGTAGAGAGGTAGATGTTGGTCTTTTCTCCCAGGTTGCTAGTGATAGGACGAGAGGAAATGGGCTCAAGTTGTGCCAGGGGAGCTTTAGATTGGTCGTTCAGAAGAATTTCTTTAATGAAAGAGCGTGAGGCATTGGAACAGGCTGTGAAGGGAAGTGGTGGTGTCACCTGAAGGTGTTCAAAAAATGTGTAGATGTGGCACTTGGGGACATGGTTTAATGGTCATTGCAGTGTTGGGTGATGGCTGGACTTGATAATCTTAGAAGTCTTTTCCAGCCTTAATGAGTCTATGATTATATGACTGACCATGGAATTTTCTTGTGGATCTATACCAGGTTATAGTGTTATGATGCTCAGTTGCATACTGTCAATTTTGTACATGTAGCTGCAGACGAGGTACCTCTGCTCACTGTAAGGTTGTGGGAGAATTAAGACAATCTCAGAATCATAACATAAAATGGAGGGTGTGACTGAGCAACTACAGGAGTACGTTTGAAATCCTCTTGGAGACCCAGTCATATGAGTGTGTAGTGGTTCTATAGAGTCAAATGAAGATTCATGTCCAGAACTACTTTTTCTGAGCCTGCCTTTTCAAAAAAGGGGAACAAGAGGCCTCACTTTTGTTCAGAACACTGGCAGCTGGAGAAGCTCTGTTGTCGAAATAAAGCCCTTATTTCTAGACTCCATTGCCAGGACTGTTTATGCATTATATCTTATGACTGTTTAATTAGGGAAGTATGTGAACAGGAAGCAGAACTAGATATCTTTCTTATAAATCAAAGTTCCAGTCACCTGGGCTAGATTAATTCCTACACTTTCTTTCTTTCATGCAGTGACTTGTCTGGCTTTTCACAGCACAGCTCCATGCAGCAGGGAAGGGCAGGAAGTGCATTTCTGCTGCCTTACTGATTCAGTTCTGCTTAAGCAGGAGAATATGAACCTTTAGCTGAAGGAAAATAAAATCTGTCATATTTTAAAGAAGTCCCATAAACCAGTGAACTGTTCAATAAAACCGAGCCAGCATCCTTTCCTGAAATTTTTAAGAAGCTCTATTTTGCATATTGTATTAAGTATAATCATCAGCTTTTAAGACTATGCTGAGAAAACCTA
The DNA here is from genome assembly GCF_000691845.1 of Merops nubicus. Taxonomy (NCBI): domain Eukaryota; kingdom Metazoa; phylum Chordata; class Aves; order Coraciiformes; family Meropidae; genus Merops; species Merops nubicus. Next base: position 9,449 of record NW_008619687.1, on the reverse strand, counting down.
CTGAAGAGCATTTAGAAATCTCCCTCATATAAACAGTAACCCTGAGGATCCTTCTTGGGCTCTGACATCACAGAATCACAGAAAGGTTGAGGTTGGAAGGGACCTTTTGTCCAACCCTCCAGCTCAAACGAAGTAACCAACAGCAGGCTACTCAGGCACTGTCTCTGACATGAGCAGAGACATACTAAGTTCTGTTAAGTTCACGTTAAGTTGAGTTCTGTTTTCATGCAGAAACAAGACTCAATAAATTTAATTGGAAAAAAAATAAAAGTAGCCATTCAGAGGTTTTAAGGATTAAATTTCTAGCCTTAGATCTGTACTCAGGCACTGTCTGTGCATAGCCTCATGTCATGGTTACAGGGGCTGGGACCAGTGTATCCTTATGTGGGTAGAACCAAAACTCTATACTCTCTATGTCAGTGCTCATGGGCTGTTAAGAAAATCATGGGTAGCAGCTGCCCAGGACAGACCTCACACCCCAGGCTATAACAGATAAGGAAAGAAGCAGGGGAGATGTTAACCCCTTCCCCCCCCAGCAGGAGGAGTCCTCCCTGTTAATGGGCCCATCCATGCCTCGCCCCATGACTCATACAGAGTCCCCCCAGGAGCTATTTCTGTTTAATGGACCATCAAGGACCCACTGCATGACTCATAGACTGATATCAACCCATTGTGAGATGCTCCACCCAGGGGGAGGAGCCAAGTGCTCCCACCTGGATATAAACTGGGGTTCAGTACAGCACAGGGGGCCTTACCCACTGGATTTCCAGAGGACAAGAGTTACCAGACCTTTTCTAAGAGACCACTGTTTCATCTGGACTGCTACCACCACCCTAACTACTGAGTATCAGGTTGTATTCTGACTCTCTCTGTGGTTTTCCTTTGTATTATTGCTTTTATTTTATTTTTTTCTTATTAAATTGTATTTCTGACTTGGAGTCTCTCACTGGTTTGTTTTCAAACCATTACACCTCACTTTTGGTGGATTGCTCTACTGTATGTAATTTTTCAGAGCAGATATAATGGGTATCCTGAAGGTTAATGTCTATAGACCCCAAGGGGTATTCTGCAGGCTGAAAACAATTCAGCTTAATAGCAAGGGGGCCCTACTGGTATAACTTCATCAGATGTCACAAGCTGTTGCAGCCTCTAGGGAAGGATTTAGTCCCTTGAAACAGGTACACAGACATTCTGCTATGGAAGACAACACTAGTGAGATCTGAAACAACTAATGAAGATGCTCTTTTGGAATATTTGTACATTAAATGACAGCCAGGGGAAAGGGGAGAAGTGACTTGCTGTGGATGTTACACTGAAGCACAGTGGAAGATTTAATGTGTGCTTGTCTTTCACCCTGGGAAAAGTCCCAGTCTGCTCATTTGTTTTTTCCTGCTGTACAGTTTCCTATAATCTTAGTTCTTTGGATGCTAGCCCATTCAGCACTTCTTTTGTTTTAAAGATGGCCTTCCTGGTGTTTATTCTGCCTTTTAACAGCACAAGTATAAAATTCAGAAAAGACTGGAAAACAGGAGTTCCAAATACAGTCACTACATAAAGTGCAAAAGCTGAGGTTCCCTGCACCTTTTAATTTGGCCATTTCCAATGACATTATGTAAGAATCCTTGTAATGCAGTGCTGGACCCTTGAGTACAATATTATTTTTGTTAGCTGTGATTTCACCCTGTGGCACTAGTGGCAATAATTTACCATACTCATTTCCTGAACACATAATCCCCATAATGCAGTCAGTAGGAGAAACAGGTTAGTGAAACAGCTGTTAATTTTCCACAATGAATGAATACTCTATCCTACTTGGTAGATTTATTTTTCCTCCACAAGTTCAATAAATATTTATGTCAGCCCTGCTGTCAAGTAGCACTCTCAGTAATAGACAGTTGCTAAATTAAGATATTTTTCCTTGGCAGTAATGGAAAGCTAATAATGCAATTGCTATATAAAAGTCTTGGAGAAGATTTGCCTTATAATTATTATAACAGGTTGAACTGCAGCTCTGAGAATAACAAAACAAAGGGGAAAACTGTGGTAACACCAGGTGGATTGAGATAGTACCGAGACAACATAAAGAAATCGGGTTCCCTTCCTTGGTAGTGTTGTTTCACAGGGGCAGCTGCCAGTGAGCTTCAAGCAACAAATAGAGAGCAGTTGCAAGAGGGTGCTCCAGACTGTGACCTGCTCACAGAGGTGTTCTCCCAGCAATGTGTCTTGGCAGAACTGTGCAGCTGTAGTTGTGCATACCCCTCAGAAGGTCCCAGCACAGACAGATGTGTGTTAGTAGACAGAAAGTGCAAGAGAACTGCTATACATTCAACAACACCTTTTTTCCCCCCTCCCTCCCAACTCATTCATCCCTCAACTTCTCTCAGGCTTTACTGTTGCACCCTCAATAAAATGGAGCATCAATTCTTCTTTTTGCAGCTACAGTCCAGGAAAGAGATCTTGGAATCATTATTGATAGATCTCTGAAATTATTGTGTCTGTGTGCAACAGCACCTAAAAGAGACAACAAAATGTTGAACAGCAGCAGAAAGGGTATTGAGAACAAGTTAGACATCAACATTTTGCCACGGTGGAAAACTTTAATGCACACCTGTCACTAGTGCTGTGTGGAGTTCTAGTCTCTGCATCTCGAAAAAGACATGGTGGAGTCAGAGAAACTACAGAGAAGGGCAAATATAATCATCAAAGTGGTGGGCAATTCTTTATGCAGAGAGACTGAAAAGACTGGGAGTGTCTGTGAGGGGAATGGATATAAGGAATACAGAACCATTATTCGCCAAATCCTATGTGACCAGAATTAGGCTGGACACAGTGAAACTAGTAGATCACTTTAGAGACGAAAAGGGAAGGGAAGGGAAGGGAAGGGAAGGGAAGGGAAGGGAAGGAAAGGAAAGGAAAGGAAAGGAAAGGAAAGGAAAGGAAAGGAAAGGAAAGGAAAGGAAAGGAAAGGAAAGGAAAGGAAAGGAAAGGAAAGGAAAGGAAAGGAAAGGAAAGGAAAGGAAAGGAAAGGAAAGGAAAGGAAAGGAAAGGAAAGGAAAGGAAAGGAAAGGAAAGGAAAGGAAAGGAAAGGAAAGGAAAGGAAAGGAAAGGAAAGGAAAGGAAGGGAAGGGAAGAACTTCTCCACACACTCAGCTGTAGACTTTGTGAACTTTACAGAATGACATCTCATCAAATTGCTGAGGTTGGAAGTGGCCTCTGGAGATCATCTGTCCAAGCCCCTCAGCTCAGAGTAGGGGTAACTAGAGATGGATACTCAGGGATGTATCCATTTGGGTTGAATATCTCCATGGACTGAGACTGCACTAAGACTTCACAAACTCTCTGGCAACATATACCAGTGCTTGATCACCCTCATACTAAAAAAAGTTTTTTCTTGTGCCTAAAACTGGGCATAGTAATCCAGGTACGTCTCACCAGTGCTGAGTGGAGAGGAAGGACCACAGCCATCAACCTGCTGGCAATGTTGTTCTTAATGCATCCCAGGAGGCTGTTCCGGCAAGGTCACATTGTTGGCTTGTGTTCAACTTGTTGTCACTAGGATCCCCTGGTCTTCTTCTGTCAAGCTGTTTTCCAGCTGAGTGACCTACAACATATACTGGTGCATGGGGCTATTTCTTTCCTGGTGAAGGACTTTGCATTTCCTACCTGTCAAGATGCCTTTAAATGGCAGCACAACCATATGGTATATCAAAGCTCATTCCAGCTTTATCATCTGCAAAAGTGTTGAGAGTCCACTTTTATCTAGGATCGAGGTCACTAATTAAGATTAAAGAGTATTGGCCATAGTGTGAGATCCCTGGGGTATGTAGCTGGTTCCAACAAGACATTGTACTGTTTGCAGGAGACTGTGGAGGTATAAAAGTGTCAGCAGATCCCTAAGGTTCCTACCAAAAAGGAATTAGACAAATTCATGGACAACAGGTCCCTAAGCAGATACTAAAAGTATGTATCAGGGATGTGCCCTCTAACATCCCTAGTCCAGCAACTATGCATGCTGGGAAAAGAACTGGATTGCAGAGGCTGGCCAGCCTTTGAGGAAACTCTGACAGCGTGAGAGGGAATACTGGTCTGGATGGATTGTTAATGTGGCCCAATATGCTATTTCTGTTCTCCTGCAACCATTCCAGACCAAGGTCTGATTAGTAACAGTTCAGAAAGAGCAAGCCCATTGTTGCATTAACTGAGGGACCAAGTGCTTTCTTCTCTTTCTCCAGTCATTTCTCTTTGGCTTCACTGTTTTCAGCTTTCATTGATTTCTTGACATCTGTCTGGCACCAGCAGCCCAAGTGCATATAAAGTTCTGGACCAAGCAAACTCTTCTCACACAGCTGTTGAATTGAGAGATTCTGGTGTAGTCACTGAACAGAGACACCTGTACAGAGAGGTGACAAAGGCTTTCTTCTAGAACAACCTATCCCAGAATTTTCCTGGATTTTTGGCAAGCAACATAGTACTGGAAAAGTATGCCTTAGCTATTCTGTGAAGATTTTGAACGGGAGGCTGTGTATGAAGGTAGTAAAACATGACAATGTTGGCAAGGGTCATACTGTGTGGTGGTGTGGATAGTACATTGTCAGATGGGGGGAGTGGTATGTAGAAGAATGGCGACCCCCAAGTTGGGTCTTCCTAGGGTGTCCCAGGAAAGCCATTTTAAGATCTATTAACTGGGGTACTCATCAGATAACCCAGAAGGTGTTTCATGCTCTGAGCCAAGTAGCCAGTCAATCAACTTGGCCTTGAAAGCTCTGAAATAAATGCATACATGTTACCAATAAGAACTTTGTTGCCTTAATTTGGCTCAGGATTAGTCATCTTGAGACAGCAAAAGTTGCACAGTTAAAAAGATAGTGATATACACACACACACATCTACTCTCAGTCACATTGACACACAGACATATGTACATACACACCAGCACCTACTGAGAAATAATATATGGTTTGCTGCATTTCCAAACAAAGGAGTGCAACTCCTTTGGAGGAGTGAAGCTCAGACCGTGCTAGAGGTGCCCCTACTGGTTGTTATTAAAAGGTCAGTGCTTAACAGATAAAGGTGGCAGATGAATGGCCACTTTCCCTTACTCCCACACACGTGCTTGAAATTAGATAATTGATAATATACTGCAAAGTTTGATTTTTAAATGTGGATAAAAATAAGTGATTATTTATTACTTCTGTATTCTGTGGGTGCTTAGCTCTTGATTCTTTTAACCAATTTCTAGTCAAATGACAAAAGAAATCCTGTCCAGTTTTTATAGTGCCAGGCTAATCTCCAGAATAAGTTGTTATATTTCTGAAAAGGTGTTTTTTGCCCCTTGAAGGAGCAAAATCCTATCTTGGATGTGTGATTTGTATAGAAACAATGTTTCATTTTGATGAAACTGGGCATTTGAACCCTCTAATCAGATTTTCTTTAGATGGCAGTTTCTCGGACTTAACAGGGAGGCTGAGTCCTGTTAGTTCCTCTGACCAGTGGGGACATAATAGCTTTTTAAAGAGAAAATAATTTAACAAGTTGTGCATTAACACTATTGCAAGCTGCTGTGAACACTGTAATACAATAGATTTAATCCTG
>NW_008619687.1:0-3826 GCF_000691845.1 Merops nubicus | reverse complement strand
AAACTGTGTTCCAAGTTATGCTTTGTTGTGGTGTTACAGAAACAGAATAAGTACAAGGGCTTTAGGAGCCAAAATCCAGTGGGCCTTTGAAAAGGTGAATACTTTCACAACAACTTGTCTAGGGTTACTGTAGAAGGCACAGTGTACTCCTCAGTTCTGTGAAAGGATCCTTTACCATCTGTTGCTACTCCCTTGTGAATGGACAGGACAATGCAGACATCCAGCAAGACTGGCCAGGGCACATTGCCACCTTTAATTGCTTGAGACCCTGCCTGCCACAGTCAGCAGAGCCTGCAAACTTTCAGGGCACTGCAAATGAGGTCCCAGCAAAATCTGCACCACCCCACTCAGCTTCTCGGTACTCCCTGGCTGTGATGTACTTCAGTTGTTTTCTCCTTTCGTCATCCTGCAGTCTGCAGCTTCTTTCTACAGCCATCAAGTGTCATTCCACTCCTATGGAAACCAGCACCCAAATAAGTCCCAGGTGCAGATGGGATTTGTGCTGTTTTGTTTTTCCTTTCTGATAACTTCAGTGGGAGCAGAAACTTTTTTTTTTTTCTTTTTTTTTTTTTTTTTTTTTTTTAAGACAGGACAAGGATTCAGCTTGTCCTAGACTAAGATAGCTGCTCCACAGCTGGGCTGATCACAGTGTTCACAGGGCTTCAGACAACTCAAATTCTGCTTTTCCCAAAAAAAAAGGAAGAAAATGTGGTGATGTGGTGTAGCCCAGACTCTGCTTTTCTTTGGCTTGAAAAGAAGAAAAGAGTTTCTTTATCTGTTGCAGTCTTCTCCCTAAAATACATTGCTGAGGTAACTTGAGGGATATATTCTAGAAATTATTCTTTTTCAGTTCATATTCTCAAAGCTTGCACATGAAATCATTTGTGCTGTATTGAAATAGATAAGAATAAATTGTTCCCTCTGCTGTATTTATTATGTTTCCACTATTTATTTAAAAATATGTTAAGGGACTCTTGCTGTATAACCAATAGCTACATTGGGAGATGAGGCAGAATGTGATTTCTCATTCTCAGAAAACAGAGTTTTCTGCTTTTCTAGCTCTTTTTATCTGATTTTTAACCTGGACTAAGGCACCTGTGGATATAGTATTTCAACTCAGTCAGAAGAATCCTTAATCTGAAGAGAATGAAAATCACCAAATATTCCAGTTTAGCAACCATTTACTAAATTAAATAATGTCTGGTCAGGGTGTTGCAGACGGCACTGGATAGGATTAATTTTGTAACTCTGAATGTCTGGTTGAAATGAAGGAAAATATTTAACCAGATATCTCATTAATAAGATCCTAAAGAATAGACCCTAAACATTTCTAAACTATTCTTATTCTCAGCATGAAGACAGTCCAAAGACTTTGGTTAAGATTTACATATCCAGAATGACATTCCTCCCATATATCTTTCTACCAGCACCCTAATTTTACAGGGAACTTCAAATACCTTTAAATATGAATTTTTACAGATTACAACTTCTTTGCAAGTTGCAGGAAAATCTATCAGAATTTTGTCTTCTGTCAACAGTGGGGATAAAATATATATGCGTATCACTCAAATGTTCAAAAGCTGCAGTTCCCAGGCTTTCAAGAATAACAAGCTGTGTGTATATGTCTGGTGAATGCCTCATGAATCTATTAGCCAAAGAGCAAAACTAAATTGGTCTAGCTGTTTCAAACTTTCAAAATTTTGATGCCTCAAACACATTCCAGTTAAGATTAAAAAAACCCTCAAGAATTCCAAAACCACATGTTCTTCTAGACACAGAGCCACTTTCCTCCTGTATTTTTATATTTTAATCAGCTTCATGCAGTATGTTCAATCCTCCATGAAAGCAGTTCAATTCCCAGAGCCAACAGCTTTGTCATATTTTTTTTTCCTGTCTTAAAAAAGAAATCACTTCAAAGTGATGGCAGAAAGGGATTGAAAAAACAGAACTTATTTACTTAAGATGTCCCACAATACACAAGGTCTTCCAATTATTTTAGAAGCAGCATAGGGAGTGATAACAGGGATAGTCTATTGAGGTAACTTCTCAATATGGATGATAAGCTATTTATGAGACTCCTTGTTTCTGCTAGCTAACGGCTATACACTACCACAGTTTAAATCCATGATTTGGGTTTCCAAAACAGAGCCAAATGTCTCTCAGTTACATGAATCCTTAGATTTTAGAAGATTATTCCAGACACATCATAATGTAATAAGCTTCTTTAGCATCTGTATTCTCGATGTTATTATATCCAAGTCTGTTGAAACTAAATCCAGATATGTACTATCCACCCCACAGAGAGGTGTAGGTTCCAGGTGGCCCCTATCCTAGTGGACAAGCACCCTTGGCCCAATCTGACCCCATAGCTCCTGTTTTCTAATCAGACATGATCATATCACCTGTCTCAATGCAGCACATCTCATGTGTGAGGAAAGAAGTGTCTTAGCATGATGGCCACATGACAGATGACAAGCGGCATTTTGTTCAAGAAGGAAAAATTTAACTCCTTAATTTATTTTGCCATCAAATATTTATGATGTATAGGATCATAGAATACCTTATGTTGGAAGGGACCCATAAGGATCAAGTCAAACTCCCTGCTCCTCATAGGACTATCTAAGGCTAAACCATATGATTAAGAATGCTGTTCAGATGCTTCTTGAACTCTGACAGGCTTGATGCTGTGACCACTTCTCTAGAGACCTTGTTCCAGTGACTGACCTCTCTCTCAGCAAAGAACACTTTCCTAATGTTTGAATTTCCCCTGATGTATTTTCATTCCATTTCCTTGTGCCTGTCACTGATCACCAGGGAGAGGAGATAAGCACCTCCCGTTCTTCTGTCTCCCTTTAGGAAGTTGTAGACTACAGTGAGGTCACCCTTCAGCTTTCTTTAGGCTGAACAAACCAAGTGACCTCTGTTGTAACAGGCAAAGCCCGCCCTAGATAGGGGCTGGCGTTCGGAAGATCTCCCTGTCTTGCACTAGAAGTGTTTAATGAATTTTGCATCCAAGTTTCAGTAGTACCTAAAATGCTCTACCACCACAAAGAAAGTATATACATATAATGGGAAAGTGAGAGACACAGAATACAAAAAACAGAACCAGTAACTGCAATATCCCTAGCTACCTTAATAACATTGGGAGTTACAGGCACAGCCACTGGAATTGCATCCTTAGCTAGTCAGCAACAGGGACTTATGTCCCTACGAGCAGCCGTTGATGAAGACTTGGAAAGGATTGAAAAATCAATATCATATCTTGAAAAGTCATTAACTTCCCTTTCTGAAGTAGTATTACAGAACAGGAGGGGAATGGATTTATTGTTTTTACAGCATGGGGGTGTGTGTGCTGCCTTAGGGTAAGAATGTTGTTTTTATGCTGATCACACAGGAGTGGTACGAGATTCCTTAGCAAAGGTAAGAGGACTGGCTCAAGGGAAGCGGGAGAGAGAAGCACAGCAAGGAAGGTTTGAATCTTGGTTTAATCAATCGCCTTGGCTAACTACCTTGCTCTCTACACTAATAGGGCCTCTTGTAACGCTACTAATTGTCTTAACTTTGGGTCCCTGCATCCTCAATAAACTTGTAGCCTTTGTCAAAGGAAGGATCAAGACAGTACAGCTAATGGTACTATGACAACACTACCTTGGCTTGATGGAAGACCCCTCCGAAAAGGAAGACATTCTTAATAACCAACTTTAAAGATATTATGCTGGTACGGTGAACTTAAACAAGTCTGTGCCTTTGAGTTTATTGTGCTTTTTGAATCCCTTGTTATTATCCTGTCCTTGTTATAGCTTGCTTATGCTGTAAATAAAATGTT
>NW_008619686.1:48110-113333 GCF_000691845.1 Merops nubicus | reverse complement strand
TGATTCTATGATTCTATGATTTTTAGAGACAGGGACACACTTGTCACCATTATGAGTAGAACTGAATTCGGGTAATCTCTGTAACACAACCAAATATGTTTGTTAAAAATTAAAAAGGCCAACGAAGTAAGAGAATTTTATTTTCCCATTTCTAGGGAAAAAAAATTCAGAATACTTGAGACAGAAATATGTACAATCCAACCACACCAGGCTGTTCTGCAACACGTGCCACAACCTGAGGAGTAAGAGTTAGGTGGATGCAGCAACCTGAACTTCCAACTTTACTCAGCTATGCAGGTGACAGCTATTTAATGAAACAGCACTTTAGGAGCATGAAGTGAAAAGTCCATACTGGGTGTTATTAGTGCCCTGTCTTCCATGTCACTGATAGAAAGTAGTAACTGTTAAATAGTATCAATCAAATATGACTTGTTACTAATGCTGTAACCTGGATTTCAGTGTTAGTTGGTCTCCCTGCACTCTGCTATTCAAAATTGGAGTACTTATAGCCAACATCTGTCAACTCGAGGTTCTCTCTGAACTATTGCCACCTAAAGTCATATTTAGGCACCGTAGCACATAAAATACCTTTTTCTCACTCATCAACACTTTGTATTGCAGTGTCAGAGCCAAACAGGGTATTGTACTACCTGAGCGATTCTGGCAACCCACATTGCTTGAGGAGATGTCAAAATAATTTTGTGGCAATCAAATTAACGTATTTACTTACAAATTAAATAACTGAAATATTTATTATAGTTTTGATTCAGTTCTTGTCCTTTCTTCAGGAACAAATAAAAACTTTAATCTTGGACAGCAATGCATATACTAAAAAGCAAGAGCAAAAGGACATTATAATAAAAAGACCTGTCTTAAAATTCCATCCAGATTTTTTATTATATGTTAATTGAAAGGGTAAGAAAAATACTGTTACGTTCTTTTCCATGTAAGAAGGAGCCCCACAGCACAACTTTTATTTTAAATAAAAGTACTGTAAAAGTTAAATAATTAAGAAAAATCCTCAGGCCTTAGTAATTGGAAGGGTCCCAAAATCCCTTTGTGTTTCATGCTGAGATGCACAGAGAGTTGTTCATATTTAATTGAAAATGTATTAACATTACAATTTCAAAGGATCAAAAATAAAGGGAGTTTCCTGAAAATTTAAACCAGGCTTTCAGTGTTTCCTGTTGTGCAGAAGAAAGATCTATTTTTAATGGAATAAACTGTAGAAAAAGACCTAAAGAGGGCAATTTCTTCATTCTTCAGGGAAGCTGGTGGGAAGTAAAATGTTCTATAATTTGTTTTGGTGGGTTTTCTTTTCAAATATACTTAAAACTTTGTGAAAGTTAATGCTCCCACACAGCTGCATTCAAACACAAACTTTATATGAATGGTATTTTCACCTATTTTAGATCCTACTAATTTGAATTTACAAACACTAAAGACTAGTCCTTTGAAATCCTTAAGAAGGTTTACACATTCTTTTTTATGTTTTGTAACTCTTGCTTATTTTAAGCTTGTATATTCTTTTAATGTTAATTATATTTCCTTCTTGATAGATCCTGGATATCCATATAGCCTTGAGACAAGCCCTTGATTATATGTATAAAACATAAATGCAAACTAAAAAACAAAACAAAACAAAACAAAACAAACAAACAAACAAAAAAACAACTCAAGATGCTATTTCCGAAAATTTAATCTTCCTAGGTGAGTTTTTGCAACTAAAGAGAATCCAAGCACATCTAATTTAAAAGAACTGTGGGGAAGAACTGCAGTCAAACACCCCAATATTTTTCTTAAGGTTTTGGTGTGTGCTTTCTGGTTTGTTTTTTTTTTGTTGTTGTTGTTTTGGTTTGGTTTTTTAATGCCAGTTTCTTACACCATGTGATGTCTGTTAACAACAACTTTAACTTCATAATGACTAGTTTCTCATTGGTCATACCATTTTATGAAAAAGTGAAAAGTGCAATCAATGAAACGATTGTGCAATAGTCTCTGCCTTAATTGCAGCAACAACAGTTATAGTGCTGCTATGAGGGAGAATTGCTGAATGTCCTCTGGAACACACTATCCTCCACACCATACATTTATTGCTTCAGAAGGGACAGGTGCTGTTGCTTTGCGGTGCTTATTTTTTTATGAGAACACAAAATAACTACAGAAAGAGGCAAGGAAGTCTACCTAGGATTGTAGGGAGCAGGCAGAACCTTATCCATGCTGCTTAAAACTCCACATTCGAGCTCATCAAACAGCAAGGATGAGGTCAAACCAATTTGTTGCACGGAGGCATTAACACCTCCTTAATGGGGGAAGTCACTTCAGTGACTCTACATGCACCTGACATGCACACGAGCAGCAGGATGCTGCAGGAGGTGTTGTCTGTGATCCCCTCTACAACCTACACATGAACCTCTATCCAGGTATTCATGTTGTTTTTAAAGCTGTGCCGGCGTACTTGGCTAAGCACCTAGGGAAAGCATATGGTGCACCATGAATGTATGGTAACAACTGAAGTACATGTTCTTACACCTGTATTCCTCACCCATACGTATTTCTCCAATACATTCCCACAGTTCTGTTACTCATGTGCCCAGTCCTACTAACTACTGGTTTTCCCACTCACTCGATACTCAGAAGCCACCCCTGCAGTGGAGATACAGCTGGTCAGGATTTCACCTTTTGATAACATATAGGTAGCCCTGATTTCCTCCACTGCTTGCTGTGAGCAAGCTGCAAATGCAATGATGCCACTAGCATCCAACCAATTTCAGTATTCCGCCCTGCAGGTGTCAATTTTTGTTTCAGGCTTACACTTATGTTCTGAAACGGTAGATGTTGACTGTTCAGAGACTTCCATCAGATCCACATCAATGACTATTTACTTTTTAACATCATAATACCAAAATCATAAGTAATACCTCCGGGAGACATTAGATTCCAGTGACCTACTTCTAGTGACCAACATGTTCTCCATCATCTAAAGCCAGTGCTATTTCTAATTCTTCATGTTAAGCTGAAGATAGGCTTCTTTTCCTGGTAGGCACTCTAGAACCACTATAGAGCACCTCAAGTCTATATGACGATGCTCTCCCTTCTCTGTGTTGCTTCTTGTTTGTAATTCCTTGTACAGAGAGTTTTAACATGGAGCCCTGGCTTCAGCCATTCCCAGGAAAACTCATCTTACTCTATTGACTGAAGCTTTCTAAGGTCCAGCCTTCCAGGCTGTTTTCTGCAGTGGCATGCAGCTTCTACTGCTTCTGCTATCTCCAAACAAGAGGACACATTATTGCTGCTCACTGAGCCTGAGAGAGATGGATAACACAGCTACTAGCTTTAGTGGGATATCTATCTGCAAGCTACTATTGGCATTGAAATCTCTCTCTCTGATACAAAGAGAAAATCATGAGACTTCATATCTCAAGTCAGTGTTTTGCAAGCAGAAGTAATAACAGGCTTTTTATTTAGATGCTTCTCATATCTACCAACCTCACACTGCCTTTCTAACATCCCTTTCATAAAAGCATCGTCTTCTTGGAAAAGCTGAACAGTGAAAAGGGAAGAACTCAGTTTGGCTCCCTTGCATCCATCCATTGTGCTATACCCTTCATTTACAAGATTATTGACTTAAAGATACCACTAGGGTATAAACCCTTACATGACCACCACAGCATGATCTGCTAGCAAAGCAAAGGATCCTAAGCACCCTCCCCGAGCCAAACTAATAACCAGTTCCTGAATGAACCATGATAAAAGAATACAGGGCCTCTGTTACCACTGCTAATGTAAAGGTCTCTAGAAAGCACACCCACCTTCCCAAATCATGCTTAGTAAAATAGCACCTGGGCCCTGACGAAATTAGGATTTTAACCTTGACAGTGGGCCAAAATGAAAGACATAAATAAAGAAAAATCTCAAATTCTGCAGTGTTTTCCATGGTCCATTCAAATGATAGCACGGAAGACACTACTGGGAAGAACAAATGAGAATTAAAGCTCGCAAATCATAAGACAGATGCAAACAACAGTCTGGTACAAAAAAGAAAAGCAAGCAAACCACTTTTTTGAACGAGTAGCCTGTAGATGAAAACCCCCAACAGGTTATACATTATACATGGCTTTTGTCATATCTAGTTAAATAGACACTCTGCAAAACTATTACCACTCTAGCCATTTTAAAAGGTATTAAAATCATTCATCCTTTCCCCTCATATTACTATATTTAAATGCATTGCTCATGTAACCTACAACAGAAAATTAAAGAATCCAGGAGATCGCTATTTATCTCATTTTTCATTTACAAACACCAGACAAATCGTAGAGATTTACATTTCACAAATATATTGCCTTTTTAGCTGCGAAAATTCACAGGGACACTTGAGAATAATATCCAAATACCTCCATGTTTCTCTATGAGTTAAGAAGAGTTTAACATGGTAACAATGCAATGTTAGCTTGTCAAGCATATAATTTCAACAATATTTCCTAGAACGCATTAAATTAGATATTTATCTCCCTAATCAATAAGATTGGAGTCATAAGTTCCTTGTGTTTTATGTGAAATAACCAGTAGTTTTTATTCAGAAGGATTATGCCAATTTGTATGTTATGGTCCAGAAAAAAGGGTCATGTTCCATTTCAACAATTAGATTACTAAAGTAAGGGAAACAAAATATTTTGATCATATCTCATCCAGCAAATACATCAGATCTCATACTGAAAAAGTGACAAGTCAAAGCTTCAGCAGAATCATATTACACTACTCAGGGATATTAGAGAGGCAGCTTCCCTTAGAAATTTCTGCCACCACCTAATGAGGCAGTAGGCTTTGGGACCTAGTTGCCTGCTTCAGAATACCTACTTTTGTCTTCAGCACTTCAAAATGAGGCAATGTAACAGGAGATTTGGCTCTTGGGAACAAGCACTCAATTTGCAGAAATCAGCTGAGACATTCTGCTTTCTTGGTAATGGAGCAGACAGACCAAGCAGGGATGAACTTAGGAGAAGAGTCTTAAAGAGAGTGACATTACTGGAGAGAGATGCACCATTCAAACTCTTTCTCAAACCGAGTGAAATATCTCTGTTACCAAGAACTCGGTAACTTAGCTCTTGCCTACAAACAGGAGCTCACAGAGGTGACTAATGAGCATGACATATGTGGCTGAGAACACCTGAGGTGAGGCTGTGTCGCCCTGCTCTCAACTACAATACAGTAAGAAGAGGTTTTTACCGTGAGCCTTTTCTAATACTTGATAATAAAAAGGAATTCCGTGCTGAAGAAAGGAATAAAAAGCTCAGCCTTAACCTTGGGGTAGGTGCGTCATCTGAAGCAGCTGTCAGATTGGCTCACTGGATTACACACACACACTCATCACCCAAAAAAAGATTTGGCAACAGTTATAGATGTCCTAAAGCAAGACTTTCTGTTTATAATGACTCATGTAGAAGCTGTGTTCTCAGAAATTAAGTATAGTGTAAGCGATACGGCTATTTTGCCAAAGTGGGATATAAGCTAAGATGAAACATCCAAGAGAATGATCCTTTTATGGCCTAGCAGCTGGGTAATTGCAAGAAAAGAAACAAGTGGTTTATACATGAGTCATCGCCTACTGAACTAAATGATTTGAATGTGAAGGCTGTGAGAGCTTTCATTAATGAACACGTGGGAGAAACGTTCCTCATCTTAGTCCATAAAGACAGGTGAGCCAAAAATTGGCTGTTAAAAAAAATA
This sequence comes from Merops nubicus, assembly GCF_000691845.1. Lineage (NCBI taxonomy): Eukaryota > Metazoa > Chordata > Aves > Coraciiformes > Meropidae > Merops > Merops nubicus. The sequence continues at coordinate 107,603 of NW_008619686.1, read as the reverse complement.
TAAATCCAAGTTATATGTAATAACGTTAAATAACCAGAAATAAAATTTTGGTATTAAGTACATAGCTTGAATGGAAAAGACCAGTTTCGAAGACAGTAAGAAAGCTGGTCAGGCCAATGCCTTTACCCCTGTCCAGTTCACCTTTATGAGCATGTTGAAAGAATAAAGGGTTGCAACTAAGAAATACCATGAGTGAGAAATTTTAGCGGACACTTTTATCCATTAGACAAAAAAGAAAACCTTTGTCTGTCACAGGCAAGAGATCTGGTCGCTCCATTAAAGCTAGACAACTACACTCCAAGCTGTTTGGTAGTCAATCCAGTCTGGTCTCACTGACATCTGAAGTCTGCATCGAATGTCAGTGGTTTGTAATTCCCCCCATATCACTCACTTGGGGCAGCTATTACAGAAATGCAAGCACAGGCCAGATGATTGCTGTTTGGCTTATTTAAGTCCTTTGCTAACTTGAGCCTGCATAACAGAAGACAGAGTCACTTTGTAATCCAACCCTGCACAATAGAACACAAATATATTTAAATTGTATTGAAATTTGAAAGCATGGTTATAAAGTTAACCATATTCCTACAAGTTTTGCTGAACAGAGAGACTTCAAGGAAAGGTTCTTAAACATGCAATTTATTAATGGATGTGCTTAAAAATTAGGAGATGTCAACAGTTATCTCATTCTCTCAACTCTTGCTGTAGTGGGTTATTGGCTTTTACCTTTCCTAGCGATAGCAAAGCACTTGGTGTAGGTGCCAAAGTTGGACCAGCAACAGTGGCAATCAGTTGAAAAGCAATATATATCTGGCATCAGATATCAGCAGGGCTTACCACTACACCACAATTAAAACTATATGTTGTTTGTGTGCCGTCAACTATCATCTTGAAGCAGATTAGACAAAGAAACATTTCTTTTTAGGACATGGCCTTCTGGAAATTAAGTATCATCATTCAAGTGCTGCAGGAAAAATTTCGGGGATATCAATATCCTGCTGGTAGGACTCACAGTTATGCTATCACAGGGTCTAGTCATGCTGTGACCCCCACACCCCCATCCCTGACAGGTTTGAGCACATTCAGTCCTGCCAGATAGAAACGTGTGCGAAACAGGTCAACAACAACAGGAAATTAACAGCATGGAATAAGCCCAAAGGTTTTTTTTTTTTTTTAAAAGAGTACAGAAGGTGGAGGTGGTAAAAGGTGCATCCCCACAGTTGACAGACTTCTCCTGATCAGGGTTTCTCCCAGCTGACCTGCTTCACCTTGAAAGCAGTCAGCCTATCTGGGCTCTGTAATTAATATCTCATTTAGAGATATTCTATTCTTCAATAAGAATAAAAAAAAATCTAGGCTCTGTACATTCATGTTTCAGCTTCATCATCCAAATTCTAACTCATCTTCACTTTGTGATAAATAACATATTGCTGTGTATTCACAGATCAGTTACTGGTAGGTATGAATTTTAGCAACTTACCTTGATGTCTTTTAAGGCTTTTGGTCTTTTATAGGGGGCCAACTACCAGGGGGTGATGTGTTGAAATTGGGTTCACGTACATCACTTAGGTCAACACTTTACCAGAATGAGTTCTATATTATTTCATCTCTAGAAGTCTCTGTGCAGATGATAACACCACACTTAATTTTTCATCTTCTTTTCAACAACTCCATTTATCAAGCCCTTTTATAAACAGCCTATTTCATACTGTAGCTGGAGCCTTAAACACACACATTTCAGTCTTAGAACAAAGATGCAGTAATCATAGTATGCTTGAGCATGTCTTGAGACAAGTGACACTGGGCCAGCAGTTTTAATTGCCTCAAGTTGGTGAGAATCAGATATAGCCAAACACTGTCACAGTGTAAATGAAAGTGTAATGGGTATCTGAGATAAACAGAAGCACAAATAACTCAGCTGCAAATGAGCAAAATCTGTTCACGAGGCTGTCTGATGAAATAATTGAGCACTTCTGTGCATTATATTTTCGCTTGGACTATTAGCAATCAGGTGCATCACCCATTATTGGTAATTACAAACCTTATTTTTCATGCACTGTGGTGAAAAGGTGCCCTGAAAACAAAAGGCCATCTAAACTGGATTCCACTTCTCTTTCTCAAATTTCTCCAGCTTGTTCCAGAGCTCTCTCCTTGTGTTTCACTCCCGCTGGCAATCCTTAGCTTTGACAAGAGTTTTACGTTTGTTAATAACAAGAGTGCTTATCCATAGTGCTAACCACACGGATGAATTCTGGGCTCCGCACGACCGTTCCTGTACGGCTGCTGCTGTAGTGTTCCATAATTGCCTGTCTGCAGGGGGGACCATGGCCTCACTCGCAAATGCTTTTCCTATAAAGTCTCAGCTCATGCTAATCGCTCCTGACAAACAACTTCCAGTGCTCCAAGGTTCTCATTTCCCATTCTTCGCAGGAATTGGAAAATATACATTTCTGCCTTTTAACACACTAAGAAACATCTCGAGCACGGGTCACTGATTCAAACACAGGTCTCTCTTTCAGGCAGCTTCTGTTCCTGCCATGGTTCCCTTGCTGCAGCCTCCTCAAACATTTCCTGCAACCTTACTATCCTGAAATAGCTGTGGCCCCCAGCTACCCTCTATTAAAAACACTAAGTCCAAGGAGATGATTAATCTCAAAGTGAACCCTGTCATTGGTTCAGTTCTATATAAATTTAAACTTGGAAAAGATATAGCATCTCTCTATCAAGTTCCAGCCTCTGTATTGCCAGGATAACACTGTCTTCCATAGTATCAGTGAGTTTGGCCTAGTATTCAATGAAACATAGATCCACATTCTCATATTAAGGATTTTCACTGTGAAGAAGACTGTTCTTGTATTACAAAACTACCTTTATAGTATAATAACTTACTATCTCCCTACTGGCAGCAGACCCAAATATCCAAATCATTTTTAGAACAAACATTTTTCAATAACATTTCTTAAAATATACATAGTTAGTTATACAGCCTCCATCACCATAGCATTATACTATTTAGTCCCTGAAGAGCTAATTCTAAAACATCTGTCTGGCACAACATACTGTGCTTCATGAATTGTCAGTTTTGGAAACACTGACAATTAACCAGAAATGAGCACCAGACCTGGCAGTCATACCTGCCATCTGAGTTCAAGTTCAGAATCTGTTATTTAAAAGTCTTAAGATAAGCCCAAAGGCAAACAAACAAACAAAAAAACCCCAAACCAAACCAAACCAAAACCAAAACAAACAAACAAACAAAAAAAAAAAAAAAAAAAAAAAAAAAGAAACACACCAAACCCCCATATTCGTATTCAGTGAGCATTCTATGTCCAACCTCACACAATGCTCTCACAAACTGAGTAGGCCACTGGATCCTCAGATTTGATACAGGTAGGCTATCTAATGCTTTACCATGGCATGCAAGTACTACAGACCATTTTACGCTTGGATATTCACATGTCAACTGCTTAAAAAGGAGACATTTCCTCCCCACTGGGATGTGTGTCCAAGAAGAAGCCCCAGCACAAAATCTGACACACATGTAGTCATGACATATAGGACACTCATATATAATATGAGAAGAGATGCTGACACTTCAGTCCTAAGAGATGACTTGCAGTCACTTGAGGAATCTCCAAGCAGCCTCCACAAACACGGGTAGCAGAGAGCAAGACGGGCAGATCTGTTTAATGACAGAGAAGGTGGGCAACCCTGATTTAAGGTGCATTTATTAAAGGTGTATTACAGAAAAGACCTGATAAGTTGAGATAATGAATAGAACATCACTACAATTCATTACTTATCGTTTTTATCACTCCTCTCATTTTAAATGTATAAGTTATTATACAATTTGAACAAAACTGCTTAATAAAGCTGTACATCAAGTGCAGTGCCTAAGATGGCCACCTGCTCCGTTAAAAGTCTAGCATCAATACATTAAATAATTATTCCCCTATAGAGGTATATATGTACTTGTTTCAGCGTTGATACTTCGGATTTAATGATATTCAGCTAATACTTGTAACTACAGGATATGATCAAAAGGTGGCAGCAGAATTGTCAAGTATTTATCCCTACACACCTTTTTATTTGCTTCATTTTAAAAGCAAACACAATTTTCTTGATGTCCCTAACAAAAGAACAATTCTCAAGCCTCATCACAAGCTTAGATTTTTAATTACATTCTGTTAAAAATTTTGTACATGTAGGAACACATTCTTATAGATGCTGCATTATATTGCTGAGTATACAATGTAAAAAAAGATTCTTTAACTTGATTGTATTTATACTTGCATTTTTTCTGGGAACAGCTTACTACGCAGTCACTATCACTCGCTAATTTAAACAACTTAAACTGGCAGAACATCTCACAGCAATTTCATGTTGTACCATGACACATGTACAAGCATTAGCATCACAGCCAGAGTGTTACAGCTGAAACATAAAAAGGAGGGCAGGAATAAGTCACTAATTTTCAGGATGTTCTTGACTAGAGATACATAATTCTAGGAGGATGCTTGTGTTCCAGGCAACAAAAAGCATTTAAAAAGAAACATGGAACACACAAATATGAATCAACGAAAGAGTGCAGGAGGTGCTTTGTTTGCTACTGTCATTCTCTCTGTGTGACCAATAATAGAAGTTGGCAAAACTTCAGTAGTTGTGTTGGAGTGTCTGCACAGATGTCCAGTAACATTCTGGACAGCTCATGTCCCATACACAGCACGTGGGAAATCATGGACAAGCACAAGGGGTAGAAAAATAAAGGATGTGTCAAAAGAGCAGCAAGTTTGCAAAATCAAATACTTGAATTTTTACATCTTAAACTATCCCCTTTCTGCATATGCAAAATAATGAAATCTTCATTGCACAGTGAAATCTCTGTTGTTTATTTTCTCCATGGAGTTCAAGCAACACTGAGAAAACAGAAGGCAGAATGTAGTACTCATGAGCAGCTCTTCTACACTTTGTTTTATCCTTATCACTTAATACAAGGCCTTCTGACTTACTGCACACTGTACAGAAGGGACAAAACATATTTGTGCATAGGTTAATCAAAACCAGTCGGTTTTGTAGTACCTCCATACCTCCCCAGCACTGCATTCGGTTAAGTTTAACTGCATTGCGTGAGGCAAAGCAGTGGTGAAGCAGGGTAAGTCCTGCTGACGAGAGGAGTACAGCTTCCCCACCTGGTTACTGGGCATATCCACCTAGTGCAACACGGGCAAAGCCGGGTGTTCCCCAAATCCACAGCTCCGGAGGAGGCAGAACCACTGTTTCCAGTCAGTCCTTTGCCATACCTAGCAAGAGTAGTGAAGGACATTCCCTGATCTGAACACTGGGGTGGCAAACTTTCCTCCAGGGGCAGGAAAGGAAAGATGCAAGATAGTAGCACTGTCTGGAACCTGTAGAGAATGCAATCCCACCAGTTTTTCAAAATAAGTAAGTAAATTGAGCCTAAGCCAGTTTCTGTCTAGATAACAAAACACAAATCTATCTTTATTCTGTGGTGAATTTTCAAGCCTGACACTAAAATCCTAAAATACTAGGACGTTCATAGATCAGTAACAATTGTTAATGCAGTTCAAATAAAAAGCCTTATTTAGGGAAAAATAATAGCATTTAGGCTGAAGTTTGCCGTGGTTTAAAGTAGCAGCACTACTGTAAAAGATACAAGAAGTAATATATGTTGTAATTTGATGCATCATTCTGGTTGGTTCCATTTCGCCTCTTTCCTGAGCCTTCAGCCAACACTGAAAATGCTTTTGCAGAGTAAATTGAAACCAACAGTGGAAGCTGTGTCACACTTCGGAATGTAGTCCTTTATGACAAAACAACACACCTCATGAAAAAACCTGATGTCACACTGATGCTGGTAGAACTGAACTCCCAAAGCTGCTGAGCAATGACACATCCATTATTTCAAATTTATGAGCAGCAGTTTTGTAACTCATTTATGAGCTTACACATCTCAAGCAGGAAAAAAGATGACTGCAAACTACAGTGTAACAAACTATTAAACCAATATAAAGAAAATGTTAACACTAATGATTTGTTTTAATATTGAAGTACAAAAGCAGTTATAATGCTGCTTTTATATATATATATATATATACATTCACTCTACTCTTTAGCTAATAATTTTGGGGTTATAACAGTTACAGCAAAGCACTCGAGTTCCTGGTAATCACTGGCATAAATGTTACCATCTAGAAACAAAACACTTGCATACTACACAAACCCCCATCACCTGGGGCTTTTACTACTGGCAGCCAGTAGCATTCATCATCATCCCACTGCTACTGTGATCCTTTGCATGCAGTTATCTCCATAGGACCTCCTGTTATTGAGATGAACATGAAAGAGCATCAGAAGAGGAAAAGATCATTTGGCCCAAAGTACTTGCTTTCCAAATACTTCTGTCAACATACAGGCGGACAAAGCAAACTTCTTTTTGAACTGAAACTCGAGCTGCTGTAGAAACACAATACCTGCAAGATGAAATAACAAAACCCATGCCACGGTGAAGTCAGTTATCAGGTTTCCTCTCACAGACTGCTGACTTTGAGGTAGAAGAGACTGTCTTTAAAACAATTCTATTAAAAGAATTCAGTAGGCCAACTTCAGACTTCCTTACCCACAGGGTACTGTAATTCCACTGAAATTAAGAGAATTATTTTGCATTATTATTTTACATGAGTGCCAACGGCAGCAGAATTTTGCTTGGTACATCACTTACAATGTCTTTAAATCATCACGCAATAGAAGAAGCTCTCTGAAAATCATTCAATAGCTAAGTTCCATATATTACTGTGTATTTTGTGCCTTTATCTATATGCAGCGTGTACTGGTTTGTAGAATAAGAAAAACCAGCAAGGCATTGTGGATGTCCTGGTAGCAATTGAAAGAAAATAAGATATTCTGATGCCCTCCCCATATTTTAATAGGCAAAATTAGAATGTATGCATCAGGGAGAAGCCCATTCAGACAGGAAATGCATCAAAGGCAAAACCGAAGTGACAATACTCAACTGCTTACTTCAGTGTCTGCAGAGAAGGATGATAGGACAGACACAAATCTGATTCACAGCAAGGAGCATGATCTAGTTGTACAGTAGCAGATAAGAGTGGAGATGAGGGATGGCAAGCTTTCATAGAATTGTGGGGACTAAAGAAGAATACATACCAGCAACTGGACAGATAATATATAGCTGGTGATATGAATCAGAACAGTATGTCAGTATTTCTACTGGTAGACCCAAATACTATGGAGCCTGAAAGTCCACATTACAGACTGGAAAGGATTTATTGGCATTTACGTTAATGAAATATTTAAAATCCAGTATATTTCAAAATTATTATATATTTAAAACAGCAAGCCACTCTTCCGTCATTCTTTGTTTACGCTGTAACACAACAGCTGTGATAACATATTTTCAGTTATTTGATGGATCCACAACAAATTAAAAATGAAAATAAATAAATAAATAGATGGATTAAATTAACAAATTATACTAGCCACGCTCAGTAGAAGAAAAACATCTGAAGTAATGAACCACGGGAAAGTGTCCAATCAAAATCATGTAGTCTGCACAGTGCATAGATTTTGGCAGGTCACCAAAAGGTGAAAGATGTACGGATTTTACCAAAAATGCTCAGCCTTCTCAGGCACCTACGTCCAGTGCTGTCTGCAAGTCATCTAGACTCTACCCCAGAGACTGCACCTAGGGTTTTATCTTCACTGGCTCCAGTTTTTAAGGCTGCTAAATCAAATAGATCCACAAGATCCAGAGACCTGCGTGGTATTTACCCCATTTAAATATAGCAGCAAGGAAGCAGCTCAATTGATTCCCATCATTGCAATGATACAGGAAGAAAGCTTTAGCTTCAGGCGCACCCTTAGATCCTAAAACATTGATGCTGTTCTCATCCTGTTGCCCAAAGGCAGCACCTGGAAAACCCCTCCTCCCGCTCCCTCATCAAGTTGCATTGATTATAAGAGAGGCTAGAGTTTAGCAGCTCTAAAATCAGTGCATCTCCCAGGCCGCGGTAACTTGTGAGCCTAATCTCATACAGCCTTCTTACAAAGAAAAGAAAACACAAATAATGTCTCTAGAATTTCACATCAAGATTACTCAAGACTGAAACACGCGTTCAGTCTAACAGCATGAAGCAGGGCCTGCTGCACTCTGCACAAGCTGCAGACTCCAAGTAGCTCTCAAAAGATAATCCTAAACAGACCCCATTACTGTAAACTCCAGCAAAGGGTGAAAATCTATAATTAATGATCACTGCCAATTTAGCATTTCCCACGAGTGATTCCAGAGAGCTGAAGTCTTGACATTTTGAGAGTTATCAGGATCAATTTAATTAGTTGAAAAATGGTTATTCTCAGTATAATGACCACTCTAACCATTCCTAAAGCACCCAAGGAAACCAGAATTTAGAGCATTTGAAAGGACTTACCTGTTCAGAGACTGATACACCCTATGAAGTGGAGGATGACACAGATATGGTGCAAGTTAAAAGGCTATCAAGAAGGATTACAGAAGGACATACAGTTCTAATGTTTCATAGTAATTAAGCACCCAGAAACAGTTTTCACAACAATTACTACACATGCATGATTGATGTAGACTTTTCCAGGTTTTTAAATTATACTCTAAATGATCATGGCATGGCAACTCCAGAAAATGACTAGTCTTTTTCCCGTTAAGTTAAGGTCCAAAAAGAACAGACTGGGGACAAAGAAGCCCCACAACCCAATCAGTTCTTTAAATAGACGATGCAGGACATGGGAATTACTCAGGGGTTTAATGAGACTTACTGCAGAACGCAACAACAACAATCCTGAGGCAAAACCTCACCAATTAGGCGACTTTTTATCTTGCATTATGTTTAACTTAGAAACCTTTGCATCCCTGCAGTCTACAAGACAAAAATTCTTTACATAGCAGGTTTCAAAGATTGCCTAACAATCAATATTTGGGAAGAGCTACAGGAGAAATTTCCCTTGTGATTTAGCAATGACTCGGATTCCCCGAGGCCTGTGCTACTGACATTGCTGCAAATGTAGCACGAGCAATGAAAAATGGAAGCTGCACGTACTGTGCTTTCCCCGTTGCCTTCGCTTGAGTCATAACTCACTCTTGCATATACTGTAATTTAACCTGTGGAGATCCCAGAGGGTGCTGTATAAACACTGTGTGAAAACTTCGCCCCATCATTAAAACAGTATAGCATGCTTTGCAGATTATTGAATGTTTCCTAGTAGATCGCTCAGCTGAACTTTCTTGTGCTAAGCAAGGCTTCATCTGATTTGTAAATTAAGTTTTTGTATTAGGCAAATCACCAGAGTACTCTGGCCCCTCAAATGAGGCAGGGGCTGAGAAATGAAAGCCACGTATGTTAAATTTCTCCCTCTTTTTGGACAGACCTTAATATCTCCCTTAGCATGTCCCCTAAGGTGCCGTAAGTCTCTTTATAAAAAATAAAATATACCACTACTGGTGATAAATACAGAGCTGTGCAGCTGCTAAAGTCAGCCTTTGATAACAGCTCCGTCTTTGCGTCAAGACTTGTGTCTCTCTCACAAACACTCAGCTGAAGTCTGGCACACGCTCAGGTCTGATACCCACCACTCAAATTGTCAGCAGGTATTAGCTGTCACATCACATTAGCCCCTCATCACGCTCCCCTGCGTCATGCCAGCATATAATGTGATTTAATGAAACATGACATATGTGATGTGACGTGAAGTGATGTGACAGCTCCCATTTAAAGGGGAACACACCTATTTTCAAATCAGGTGCCCATTATCAATTAAAGCTGCTCTGGCGATGGTCAGACATTTACATGTCAAGCCCAAGCAAAACTAACGGGCATGTGTTGCCTGCACTACTGAACTGATGAGCTGGGAATCTGCCAGCTACCCAAATTATCCTTGGGTAATTTGACAGATCTGTAATATAAGCTCTGTGTATCAGTTCCATGTCATATTTGCCCAGTACTAGCGAAAGCATGTTTTTGCCATTTTTCTTCTTCATCCATCATAATTAAAATCACCTAAAATGCTGATTACCAAACTGTAACTTCAGTTCTGTTATTTTCAGCTGCTGTGCTTGGTACATGGAAGAAAAAGAGGACAAAGAATATTATCCTGTAGCCGCAGTGAACAAACTGCTGAAAGCATTGCAAAAATGGTCATTTAACTGACCTGATACAATGTGGAACTAATACAAAAGTTAGTAAGAGCTGTATATAGCGTGAGTAATAAAACCTCTGTACCCACTTCTGCACAACGATTTTTCTCCCTCAGTAGAGAAAAGACATTAAGTGCTTGATGCTTAAAACCAAAAAAGATTTGCATAGGTGCAATGAGATTGTCATAAATCTGTTGTAGGCAACAGGCTGTGTAATATATGCATAATTCAAAAGGAGAGAGCTCGTAGATGAGTTTAGCGTGTAAGTGAAATTCAGACGCTGTAGTGCAGCAGCTTTACAACGCATAAGGAATGCATATTATCCTTATGCAGATTAACGTATTGATCCTTCAACATTCCATAGTTTAGACATTAATATTCATGCAAAGCCCCTGGGCTGGTCACCTTGCAAGAATGCACAGAGCAGAGGAGGATCAGCCCTGGTTGGCATCGGTGCTTCGGCACGGGAGAGAGCTCTCCCTGTGCCATGGTAACATGGCTTCCCGTGAGTGATGTGCCTGCGACTGCTGCTCAGTTGACTGTTTCTGATGATCTTGCTGCTGCTGCTGCAAAAAAGGGGAAAGCTGCTGCCTCTAGATTTCCCAATGCAAAAATTGCACTTCAAGGCCGGATGGCAGCTTGAAGGTCACACACGCTGATGCCTCGCATGCCAGAGACAGGAAGCCTAATTTTAGCCCACAAGAAACTAGAGTGCTGATTAGAAAAAAATGAGATTCTATAATGCTTCAAAAGCTTTACAGGGGAAAATTATTCTTAGCACAAGATACCCCATCGTACCTACAGGATGCAATGCTTCAAGGATGTCAAAAGAAAAGTTTTCAATAATAAGTGGTGGGAATGAATGAAAAGTAATTACACAATTGTCTAAAACAGTGAATGTTGAAAGAAGCCGTGGATATAATAGGATTACATAGTGATTCTTTACCCCACGATCATCCAGCCTCATAGGATAATAGGGAAATAAGTAGCAGGCTATGGATTAAAGACATGGGAAATATTTATAGCTTTACTTCCTAGCATAGCAGCTGCTACAAAAACCTGCAACATGAACAGTAGACTATGCCACCTTTTCCTCTGAAATATACTTCCGGATCTCCTGCGATGGCTCCCACATGGGTCCGTCTCAACAGAGAGCCTGCTCTCACCTGACTTGTCAGGTCTGAGCAGACAGGCTGTGTAGTGGCTGCCCAGGTTCTACTGCAGAGTGACAGTGGTCGTTTCATTAATTGGAGCCTGGTGCCTTAAGAAAGGAAAGTCATTTTGTTAAGAGAGGTTGTTTCATAGACAGCCCATTCCCATTCATAATCACACATATTTTCCCTTTTTCCTCTTTGTAGTCCACATCATTCTTGCAGAATATGCTGCACTTGCTTTCAGGAAAAAACAATATTCTCCCTGCCCTCATTTTTAAAACTGTGTTTAAAAGAATTTAGCATCCAGAAGAGAGGGGTGGATAGAAAAGGGTCATGACCAGCTCCTTACAGATCACTTGCAACCACAAATGAGAATCACACTGGGAATTCTCCAGCTAGGCAAACTCCTGGAAGAGCTCAGCAGGGGTTTCATGGCTGCATGGCCAGCTCTGCATTCACACACTGCCTACAACCAGTATACCACTAACACATTGCACACGATGAGAACCAAGGATCAATATTTTACCTCCCACATCTTTTGTTTTAATAATAAAGTGGCTTTGCAAAAGTTTTTTTGGGTCCCTCAGATTTATTTTGAACTTTCATTTTCCTGTTAATGGTTACATATATTGCTTAGCATTCAGATAGACTTCATTGTGAATAGTTTTCAGTTCTCAAATAGTTATAAGAATAATTTCTGAACTTCATATAAAGCAACTACAAAACAAGTATAACCAACTCACAAAACACACCACAAAGATTATTACATTTCCCTCTCCAAGACTCCACTATTTGCCTGTGCCAACTCATAAGAATAATGCCAAGATCAAGGTTGATTTTTGTAAGCATTTTTGAGTATATTTTTCCTAAAGCTAGAAAAATAACAGAAATATATAAATAAATAAATAAATAAAAAACAGAAGAAATAAAAATAAATAAAAGGAGAAAAAAAAAATAAATACTCCATGGAAGGAAGCAGTGAAATTAATGGAAGTAGGACCTGATTCAAAAGTTTCAGCAAAATTATCCTATAGGCACCTGACCTATAGAATATAGTGAAACATGTCTGCTTACACGTGCCTTCTGATGTACTCTTGACACATCATTGGCATAAAATGAGGACTTCATGCCCAGTAATCTGCAGTATATTTCTTTGACTTCTTTACGTGACAATTTTGAACTAAAAAAGCTGCATCACCTAAATGTTCCATTACTTCATTTTATAGAGAGATCTTGAAAACACATTTCAAACAAGCATAGTGGAATGGCAAAAGGAAACTTGTTGAATTGTTTTGGGCTTATATTGCCCCATTTTGCGCCTTCAGGCACAGTTTTGATTTGATTATAATGCTATCTTTACCACTTGGGAATTTTTGTTCCCATCCACATCTTAAAAGTCCATATCAGGGTCAGAAATTGCATTTTGGACTTAGACTTCAGATTCCAAGTCTGGAGCGCTCAAATGTGGAAAGCAGTTAAGAACATAAAACCAGCCATACTGGGTGAGACCAAAGACACTTCTAGCATAGTATTCTGTCTCCAGCAGCAGCCATAAATGCATTAGTAGGGAGAAGTATAAAAACAGGACAAGTATAAATGATATTTCCTCTAATATTAATCCAGGCTCCACTTATTTTCAACTTAGGGATTTCCTGCACGAGATATGATATCTATGTGTTTAGCTAGACTTCAGTGAATTTCTCCTCCATGAACTTGCCCAGTCTCCCCTTAGACCAATAAAAACTTTTAGCAACCATCATTCTTTTGGCAAGATCAACTACCCACTACATGAAATCCATGTCTTTTTATTTGTTTTGAATCTGGATTGTACCACCTTCATTTGATTTCCCCTGGCCCTTGGACAAGATATTGTGAAGAGAATGTGAACAAGTGAGCCTTATTTGCACTCCATATTATTTTTATAGACTACTCTCACAGCCCCCATCAGTCCTCTCTTTTTGAGACCGAAAGGTCCTAGTTTATTTAATCATTCCTAATACAGAAACCATTCCACGTTTTGCTTATCTTTTCAGACATTCCATGAAGCCCTTTCTGTTTCTCTTACACCCTTCTGGAGATGGGACAGAGGTGGCAAAAACTTCCCACTGTCTAGGTGCACTCAGAACATGGATTTTCACATAATACTGTAATGATATTCTCTATTTTGTTATTTTTCCTCTTCTAATGATTTCTAGCATTTGATTTGTCTTCTAACCATTATTGAGCACCGAACTGACACCCTACTGACTTGCCTACTGTAACTGGAATACCAGAACATTTAAGATTAAAATCAGAGAACATCATCATAGGTATATGTTCGGAAGATTTTTTTTTCCCTCATGTGCATGACCTGACATTCACCTATATTGAATTTATCTAATATTTTATTCTGCAAGTCACTCACTGTATCTATTTTTCATTTGTCAAGCAAAATGAGGTATATTATCTCACTATCCTCTAGATGCATTCTTCAAAATGGGTTCACTTTGTCCCATCAACTTTGGAGGACAGAAATTGCTCCTGCATGTGTTAAGGTACTTGCCCCACCTGTCCACAGAGGTCCCATCAGGGATTTATTACGGTTTACTTCCTAAAACTGATATTCTTATGGATTAAGAATACTGTACTACATTCCCACTTCTCACACTTCTGAATACATCCAAGTAAAGCTGCCCACAAAATCCGAATCATGTTTTAAACTGAATATTTAAACAAAGACATTTTGCAGAAATAGTTCCATTTCTAAACAGCAAAATTCAGATAGAATTCCAGTAGACTCTTGCCTGTCTACCACCTCCAAAGATCAGTCTTATTGTTTGCTACTAGCTCACAGTGCTGATCCCTCCCATGCCAGAAGGACTCTGGCATTACCTTGGGCTTCCAGGTTTAAGTCTCACTGCAACCAGCTACCAGATAAAGGTCTTCTCCCAATTTGAGATAAAAAAACAGGAAAGGAAATTTGAAAACCTCTTGCTGAACTACATTTTTGCATAAGCTCTACTGTGCACAATTTGTGCACTGAAAATAAAGAAAGAATATGTTTGTTTAGATTCCTGCTGCCTTCACACAATATTTTTCTTCCTCAATTTCACAGATGTTGGTTTTAAAGAGATACATTACTTAATAAATGACATAATTAGGAGAACATCTAAAATCAAATCCATTAAGTTGTCAATGGACAGAGTAAAGGTTTCAGATTTATTTCAGCAAGGTAATAACTTATTTCTGTGTTCATATTGGTAACTATTTCTTCAGAGGGGAAAAAGATTACTGTCCATGCACACCTTTCAATTCCCTAATGAATTCTTTCATTGTCTTATGAAGATTGTTACACTAGAATAATGAGCTGCTTGATGGCCAATCATAAAAAAAAAAAAAAAAAAAAAAAAAAGAATAAAATTAACAATGTCAACATGGTTTAGATTACCAGCCCACAGAAAAAGATTGAATTCCAGTGTTTCTAGAACAGATTTTAATTTAAAAATGTCTAGCATATTTGTTGCCCAAAAGCCTTCAGCTATATTGGAATTTCAAAACATCTGTTTTCAGAGAAGCATATATTTCCTGAATATTTTTAAATACTATCAAAAGTATCTACTTCTATGGGTGAGAAAGCAGAAAAATCCAGACTATTAAGTTTTCTTACAATTCTCATACAGATCTTTTCCCATAGGCCTGCCATATCTTGCTACTCTAAGTCATGAAGATGATCTTTACACCCACTGACTTAAAAGGGCAATTTGAATGATGAAAGGTTGCGCTGTAAGTCTATTGCATGTCAAATTTCAGGTCCCCCCAAAAAAGGAAAAAATTTTTGTGATCATCACTGCAGTATGTGTTACTCTTAGAAAAAAAAAAATATGCTTCAGCTACTCTTTGCCTACACAAATCAGTAACTGCAAAGATCATATGATTGTTCTTTCAGTACAGGAAAAAAATCTCAGTAGTTTTATAACAGGACAATTCCCATGTGTTTGGTTTTGTGGGGTTTTTGTTTGTTTGCTTGTTTTTCAGAAGACACAAAATATAATCATTTTAAACCATGGATTAAAGTGCCTTTCTCCTTCCATTATACAAATCCTACACCAGATTAGAAGACAGAATCATATCTCTGTCTCCATTATGACCTGAAATGAAACAGGGTTTATACTATATTGACAGAAATCTTCATCTCCAGGGGCCTGCATTTTCTCTTACTGAAGTTAATGCAAAAAATCTAATTGGTTTCAATGACAGCAGGATATAGTCTGAGGCTCCATTCATGGGCCTTTCTGGAGGAAACACAAGGAAAACATTTGTGACCATTATCCTCTCTCTGTGACCATTTATCCTTTTTCTTTTTGTGTGCCATATTTCAAAACTTTAATAGTTGGACATCATTGCTGGGGCTAGAAAGAAACTATCGTGTGGGGAATGTATTTCTTGGGCACCTATGAATGATTTTAAACTGCCAGCTGTCAGAGACTGCTAGCTGGCTAGACTCCCACTCTGTTCCACAGTGTCAACTTCTATGTTGGATATTGTTCATTTTCTGGAAATACGTACAGAATTATATTTTGGTTTTGCATTAAAAATAAAGCTAATTTTTTATACATGAGCCTGAAGTCGCAAACTATTAGATTAATTGGATTAGACTTTCATGGAAAGAAGGCAAATTCATAAGGCCAAGCACTACTCACACTATACTTGAGCTCAACTTCGTAACAGCATTCTCTATTATTCCATCACAAAAATAATTCTGCATATCTCCAATCTTTCAGATAGGTACCTCTTGAAGACTTTATGGCCACGTACACTACACCCCTGAGAATAAATAAGAGGGAGGATTTACCACTGCCTTTCTAAAACCTAGGGTTTTGCAAAATCAGAGCCAAACTGTAGCTGCTTGCCTTTAGCTGAAGCTGCAGACATTTAGTAATCCTCACCTTCTCAAAAAGCCAGTTCTAAATGGCCTTTAAAATTCTGTGGGAATTCCTAAGGTGTATGCAATACAAGTTTGATCCCTAATCATATTTAATAACATTAAATACATTTAATAACAGTCAGACATATGACAGTTTAAGAGGAAAATAAAATGTTCAGTTGTAAAAACCCAATAGTGAACATTTTTTTACAAATACATGAGTCTTGAACTCCCTGCATGCTGAGCTCTTATTCTGTAAATGAATACCACAGGCCAGGACAAAGCTGGAGCAAGGACAAGAGTATACACATTACACTGAAACAAGGGAGGGAGAAAAAAGTAAAAGGCAAAAATGATTTCAGGACAAGTAATTCCATATAAAAATGTCCTGCTTCTATTTTAATTTTTTCCCCTAGGGATGCTTTTCATTGTTGCTAGGTTTTTTTCAATATTTGAAATAAAGCAGGCAGTACCAGTGAAAATTTATGAAGGAATTGAGCAAAGAAGATTTTAGAAGGAAAGAACAATGGCCCATGGCCAGATAAGAATGGGAAAGCTCAACCACTATTCCAAACAGAATGACAGAAAAGGTCAGAATTCACATTGCTTACATTAATATTGCAAATTCACATCTTCAGAAATGGGGAAAAATATTGAAATGAATTCATTGTTTGCTAGTTTCCATATCTTCAAATCTTCTCAGTAATCAAATGGAAAACTAGCACAAAGTGACTATCTCAAGTATCTTCCTAGAAGAACCTAACTGCAGAAGAGGATTTTCTGATACCTTTGTTCACTCAAACCAAGTGTTTCCGTGGTGCTAGAAAAGGAATTTCCACAAGCAGAGCCCAGTTGCAATCTAGGCACATACTAATAATACACAGCTCTTTTCTGAGGCATACTATTTACATTATGGATTTATTATTGTCTTCCGTTATGTTGACATGAAATAATCTTTCCTCTCCTTCTGTGCTAAAGGAGTGCAAGTGTCCTTTACTCAGTAAATAATTCAAAGACACATAAATATTTTAAGAACAATAAGCAGTATATTTTGGAGCGGTGGAAGAGAAGTGAAATTAGTTATTTGTAGCCGAGATCTTGATTGCAGCAGCATAATTGTTTTTCAGTTTTCATTATCCCACAGTGAACCAAAATTCTCTCTTTACTTTCAGGCACTGAGTATTTAGTTTCATCTGCAATAGTAATTTTTATGAAAAAAACAGAAGCATTCAAACATGAACTTATAATGCTTTCAGAATTTCTGTGCTAAACAAAAGGAAATTTACTCATAACATTTTGTTTGTCCTGCATACATCTTTTTTTAAGTATGGTATAATAATCTTTTTCATAAATATTGTGTTTATGGGTTAGTAGATATAACCTCACAGAATACCTGAATGTAATTAAGTAGTAAGAAACTTGCAGTCAAAAGGATATTTTTTTCTTTATCAGGCTGAAATAACAAAGAAGAAAAATTCTTATTCTTTTTATATTCACGTAGAAACTATAGTTGAAATGATAAATCAAAACTGACTTACAGTCAAAAGTAATAGAAGTTTAGAAAGCTGAATAATGTGCAGACACAGCAAAAATTCATTTGGGAATCACTTATTGCTAGTTATTCTTCTATGATCTGAAGCTGGCCCTCAGATCTGCAATGCAGATCTCCAAAATCTGGAATAAGACGGGCTATAAGGCCTGGCAGGAGCTCTACATTAATATTGTCAATCCATCCACACATCGTTTTCTTTCCCCTAAAACATTAGCATAAAATTTGTGTATCCCTTTCCCTCCTCAGTGTTGGACAGGCCTGCTCTTAAATAGGTGAAAGAAGCAAGTCTTGAGCCTCTATGCAGTAATGAATTTAAGGCACAGTTGTTCTGGTATTAATTTTAAAATACAAAGCACAAAAAGTTTCAGAAAAAGATACAAAGCTATAGATTGCCTTGGTTCATTGCTTACAGAACAAACAACAATCCATCTCTGAGTAGTCAACCCCTGTCACTCCCTCTTCTCTCTCTGTGGGGGGATATTTTCTAACAGAGCATTTGACTGCAGTTCTCCAACATGGCTTTGACAGTTGCAAACCTCACTGCTACAAACAAGTGGTTAAACCCCCACAAATTTATAACTTCAATTTAAGTCGTGCTTCTAAAACACAGACAATGCAAAACCCAGAGGGAAAAGAAAAATCTATTCGATCAGATGTTTTTGTAAAGATGTTGGCTTTTTTATGTTTAGCCTTTTATGCACATATTTTAAAAAGGGAACTTGCCCTATGCTTCAGTAAATTCTAAGTGGGGACCCCATCCAAACCCCTTCATCTAACAAACCTGCACGATAAATACAGGACTTGGAATTCAATGAACCTTTGTCAGAAAGGTTATGCAGCGGTGAGATGACCAAGAAGCTAGGAATTAACTTCACCCAATTTCTCTTACAAAGTGACACATCCTTTGGAAATATTTGTCCATTTAAAACAAAGGTATTTGATAAACATTTGGTTTAAGTCCCTGTCTCTTTGTCCTATTGTGTCTTTCCTTACCTTTCCCCTGAATATGGCTTGTTATTCTTAGTTGTTTCTTTTTTTCCCCCTGCTTCCTGTTTGTTTGAGAAGCTGAGGTTTATATAAAAAACTGTCTGAAGTCCAGTAGAAGCCCTTGTGACCTTGATAAAGATCAAAGATAGACTTGACGTAAAACTGCTAAAAGGCAGTAGAAACAGAAATTGGAAACATCTCATTAGAAGGGACAGGAGAAATAACCCCTTCAATCCTCAGAAATATCAGAAATAAAACTGATACATTTGCCTACTCCCAAACGTAAAGAGCAACTATTTCAGTCCTGCAACTACCTTCTCAAACGTGTTTCTAGCCCTACAAGAAAGCAGACTGTAAAATGGTGAACAGAGTCAGCAGCTGGCAAAAAACATTAATGTGAGCAGTTATCTAATTATCTAATGCACAACTTCTCTTTTTATCATGCTTTATTTTCAAATCCAGACCAAAGTATTAGAAAACACATAACCAGTATCCTTCCAGTTCCAGACATGGAAGGCAAGACAGGTATTTTCCCTCA
The DNA here is from genome assembly GCF_000691845.1 of Merops nubicus. Classification (NCBI taxonomy): domain Eukaryota; kingdom Metazoa; phylum Chordata; class Aves; order Coraciiformes; family Meropidae; genus Merops; species Merops nubicus. The sequence continues at coordinate 88,271 of NW_008619686.1, read as the reverse complement.
TGCAATACCTTTATAAGCCTTTGTTTTGGTAGCTCCAAGAACACCTGGAGGGGATTGTGCCTGGAAACTTGCAGGACCTGGTGGCTTTATGATTTTGACCAAGTTTCAAACTTAAGTCCTCCTCCTGGTTAGTGTACCCCCTCTACCTTTTCCTTTTGGGACAGATACAGTGTTTCAGATGAGTTGTATTATTTATTATGACCAGAGTCATGAGGACCATTACATGTATCACAGTGAAATATTTTTTTAAAGTTACTGCAGGAACTCAGAAATTATCGGCATAACCACAGGTTTTGTTTAGATTACTTTATGAGGAAAAAAACATGATAACAAGACATCCTAATTGACTCTATCCCATGGACTTTAAAAGTGTCAGAGCAATTTAGCCTTTAAAGTACTACATAAAATATTTTATCACATCTCTGCCTCAGTAACTTTAATAAACTACACAGCCTTCAGGGACTAGGCTCCTTATAAATTAACTACCTTCAACTTGCTGCACAAGGGTCTTTATCTCTTGTCAGCTTAATTATGTGTTTAATTTTATTTTTAACATTTTTTAAAATGACCCCCACAAAGAGAAGCCTAGATTGTTTAATTAAACAAATGAATATGGTTATATCTAGCCCGATCAAAGCACTAATTTGTCATACTAATGTTTTATACAGAGCTGATAGTTCCATTGTAGTGCTAATACAGTAGTTTAGTCTAAAGTTTATCAGCTCACCTTTCCAGCAATAATTTCAACTTTAACTTTGTTCCACTGCCCTCTTACAACTAATTGGCTGTGGCTTTTCCCCAGTGTCTTAACAGCAGCTAGAGTCTAATAAGTTATTAAGCAATTACTAATGCATTATTGCTTATGCATGTGTGTTCCAAATTTACTCCCTACTACAGTACTGCTCAAATGAGTGTCTGGGTGGTAGAAAGAGCTCGTCTTTAAAATAATAATTTTGGCGCTGAAGAGACTGAACCAAAAAAGAGGTAGGTGTTACAGATCTACAGAAAATCCTAGGAAGACTTTATTGGAGGCTAAAAGTGCTCAAGAACAACATCACCACCAGCCAGCACCTGCAGTGAAAAAAGCTGTCAGCACTGAATGCAGAAGGAAAGGGAAAGGCCAAAGCTCAGGAATCAGGCTCTGAGCCACACAGCATCAGCTTCCTTCACTGGCATTCTTTCTTGGGATTCCCCACACAAATTCTTTCTCACAAAATTCATCAAGAGGAATGTCACTGCAGCTGCAGTATTCACATGCAGGATGCACAAGGCTTGCTTCCAAATCCCACCTGTCCAACAAGATCTCAACCCACACCTCAAAATACATTAGACATTTTTGCTATAGGATAATGTAACAGGGAGGAGAGATTTTTTCTACTCCTTCCATTGATTTGGTTGTAAGACGAGAGAAGAAAGAAAAGGGAAAGAAAAATTCTTATCGCTAATCCTCCGCAGAACACTCACCTACAGCAGCAACACAGAGAAACCGAGGTTACTATCAGGCATATATTCACCTCACTTTGTTGCAGAAAAGTGAGAAGCTCTGATAAGTCTCACCTACCTTTTCCAAAATAACCTCTAGATCAGAGACCTCATCAAGGAATGAGATCTTGAACCTTTTTGGATGGGAACTGAAGCCAAGTCTCCCACGCTCAGGGAAATTAAACACTAAACTACTGCATAGCAGCAGTGCAGAAGGAAGGACAACAGCAGCACAGTAGTTTTGGGGGTGGAAATAAAGGTATTTAGTACCCATATTCAGCATGGCTTCTCATACGCAAGGTTACAATGGAAGGATAACACACTTCTGGGGCACTGACTCAGGTACTAAGCCCTTAACTTCACCTGAATGTAAGGTACCAAATTCCCTTGCTTTTTAGAGAGTAAGAAAGTAAGAAAGGGAGCTAATGGGATTTTGAGGAGAGACCCAAGATCAAGGAATAACTATGATGGATGAGAGCTGGTGGGAAGGCAAACTGGTGATGTGACCCTGGATGGGCCTCTCTTTCTGGAATTTTTATGTCCCTTTAGGGACTCTCCATATTCCAACCTTCCCCCTAGCATCAAAGCCTCTTCCATCACAGAATTATTGGCTGAAAACTCATGAGACCAAAATGGCAATAACGTAAACTTTTTCATGGGCTTAACTTACAACCTGTGCATATCAGGACCAGCAATAACAGGATAGTACATTTTCCTGCATATCTTATTTCCCTCTTGCAGGAAACTCCTTAGAAATAATAGTTTTGTAACACGGTAAGGGAAATCAGTTGTTTCACATACACTGTACACTGAAGGCCTACAACAACCTTTCCTCAGCAGCCATGTAACAGAGTGCACAGAAGCCACCACAATAAGTGTATGACTGGTAACACAACGAAGCCATTAGAACAGGCTCTATCCCTACTTAGCCATAGAGTCTATCTGGTCAACAGGCTCACCACTTCTAGAAAGCAGTGAGAGTGGCTAGTGGTGACAAAAGTCCTGCATGTCATGGAAATGGCAACCATCGCAATGGTTAATTTGTACCAGGGCTTTTTCTGAATATGGATTTCAAACCCAGGTCACTGGAAGTCAAATGTATATTTTCTTGAAGCCCTCAGTGCCAGGATGACACTGGGCAGTAGATGGGAACCGTCACAGTGATGTGAGTTTGATTGATGATGGCTGCACTGTGCATATGATATGCACAATAACTTCAGAAAGTGATAGAAAGCACCTGGAAAAACTCCATTTTGAAGGTCAAAGCTGACAGAACCTTTATATACATGAGAAGATGCCAGTGGAAGAGCAATAACTTTTAAGAAAGGTACAGGAAGTAAGAAGCTGAAAAGTACAATTGCAAGACCTTGTGGAATTTATGGCTTGCTTGGTTAATATGTCTGGCTGGCTGACTGATAGTTCCATTGTGGTAATAATACAATAGTTTAAAGTGAAGTTCAACTGCCCATCTTTCTAGAGAAAATGTAGAACTTCCACTTTGTTTTACAACAAATGACTGCCAGTTTTCCCAAATGCATTGCAGATGCTAGTAAGTTATTAGTCGATTACTTTTTGCCACATACATCCAGGCATATCAGTACATGAAATTTAAAGACTGATTTAGAATTAATATGAAATTTAAAGAAGGATTTCAGTTACAGTGCTTGATTATATAAAACTCAGATTTTTAATTTTTTTTTTCCTTGCATGTTTTTTGAAAGCCCTTTGTTTTTAGAAATTTCATGTATTCCTTTGGTTTTGACTTCATTTGAAACCATTAAGTTTTGCTTGTTAGTCTCCATAGAGATGAACTGTGATATCAATGAAGCATGATGACTTCAAGCCAGAAACAGAGAACAAATATTTTACCTTTTCAAGATTAAAATATAAAAATCTTGTTTTAGAATAAGCAAACTGTGATACCTACTTATTTCAGGGGTACAAGCACTGAACAGGCAATGGATTGAATCATCAAATGAAAGAAAATAATTGATTTAGAAGGTACTATGCTAGTTTCTCCTTAGCTGCAAAACTAGCTGAATTAGAGATACTATTAACAGCACCTTGACTGGTCTTCAGCTGTTGAAATTTTGATGAAATTAACTTAAGCCAAAACTTCCAACAATAAATGTTCAGACTCTGAGATGCTCCTTTGACTGCTGTATGAATTCTGGCCAGATTAAAAACCCTCATAAAATCACAACTTGTTCATCTCTGTACCTCAGCTAAAATCCCCAAAGATTCATGTTCTGATTTGTGGCAGAGTCATTGTTTTCCTGTTAAGTTCAGACGCTGACCCGAAAAATAAGCCAGAAGCTGGTCCTAATTTCTCTTCCCAGTGATGAAGCAGTGTAGAGGAGGAAGCCTTCTGAAGGCAGGAGACAAGAGCGAGACCTAAAGAGCTAAAGGGAAAGTGGGGAAAAAGGAAAGACCAAGTAGCCAAGAAAGTTTAAGGATAGGAGATTGTCCCCAATGGCCCATCCACTCCATTGTGAAATAACAGAACTGGTTTTGCAGCTGGATACCAGAACGGCTTCACAGTTTCAGCCCCTGCACACACTTGTCTCACAGGTGGGTGTTCAGATATCCCATAGTCCCTGCCTCAGAAGTGCTGTGCTGCTGCTAGCCAAAACAAAGTACCTCTGATCTGCTCATGAGCCACATACAAGGTGAACGTCTGGTATTACGTCTGTATGCAACAGGGTGTCCAAATAAAAATTGTCCAATATCCTTAACCTTGCCTGTGCACATGGGAGTGACCGTGCTGCCTTCATAATGCTCCCTTTTTATAGACTGATATTAGTTATATTTTTATATAAACACATATATACAGTCCATTAGATTAAATAACTATTACACATCTCTTGGGTGGGAGTGAAGCAAACATTATCTACAGCAGCCAGTAAAAAAAAAAAAATGGCATATTATAAATCACATTTGCTTTTATAAATTCTAAGAATCAGATTCTCACTCCACCTGCTAAGGACATCGTTACTTTAGTTAACATGATACCCTGCGTTTAGGTATAGCAAAAGCAGGGATTTCTTACACAAGAGTTAGAAGCTTTCAGAAGGTAAGTCTGTCATGTAAGGTCATCAGATATTTTACTTAAATTGAGAACTCCATTCTAGGTCAGTGCCAGTTAAATGTCCATTTTATTTCTTCTGTGCCTTTCTCATTTGCTGAAAGCTTGGGCAACAGCACACCTTAGGTTAATCCTAACATTTTAATTAGTTCAGAGCTGACAGCTATTTGTACTTTCAGTAATAAATTTTAGAGTCACTGGAAAGTAGATTAGTCTGTAATTTGGGAAAGCTTGCTCATGTGTTTCACTTCTCTGTGAAAGACAGGCACGCTCATGCGATTAAGTTTTAGCCTGGCAGAGAACCTGTTTTCCCTAGCACATATTTGCTTCTGATGTCATAAATCATGTTTAAATCCTGACTTACCTGGCCTTCTGGTGGTAAGTAGTTAGCATCAGACACACTCATTTGTAGGTGGAATACTCAGAGAATTGCTCCCATTCTTGGAGATACTGGCTGATTAATGAACTGATGTGGACTTCCTCAAGTGTTTTTTTTTTTTTTTTTGTCATGCATGTGCTGCTGCAATACAACTGCCTATGGATGTCACCCTGTTTGCAAGCAAATTAAGTTGGTTTCCCCAACTTTCACACCTCTGGCTGATCTACCTCTCCATACCTATTTCCAGAAGACCAGCATTACCTGTATTTATGACAGAAAGAAAACTAGTGTGCACACAGGTAAGGTATTACTGGAAGGGTTTGGTCTGGGTTTTTTTTATTTGTGAGGAAGCTGCTTCTTCAAGTAGAAAAAGTGACCCTGGCAGTTTGACAAGGTCAGGGCAGATTTAGCCAGTGACATAAAATTATGCACCAGTCATCATTCCTCAATATATACCCCAGGGAATGAAAGAGAAATGAAAACCTGTTCCAGAGTGCACAAATCTTCTTTATTTGTGTCTCTAGACACTACAGAAATACACCTGATTATTTTCTTCAGATGTCTCACAATATTGTAAAGTTATAATATCAAACTTTACGAATTTATTCACTGCTGTACCATCGGATTTGAAGCTCACATGTGCTTCTGCAAATAAAATAGGAATATTCTTGCTGTCACAGATGCTGAAAATGACTAGATAATGCATTTCACAGCCATGCCAATGGTTATTTTCTTTCACTCATCATCTTTTGTTCACTGCCAGTTATTTCAGTTGGCAGATGTGGTTTCACAATCCTCTATAATTGTATCTGCTAGCACTGCATAGCTGAAAGTTCCTCCCAAGAGCATCTTTAGATATTTCTTACGTCCGCTGAAGGTCTGCTTCCCATTAGTTATTTCCTTATAGAATAATTTCTTCAGTAAATGTCTCTTATCCAACTGTGGAAGGCAAGCTCCTTATCTGACTGTGATAGCAAATGGTACCACACATTCCCTTGTCAGCTTCTGACTAACCTGGCACAAAAATGAAGTGACTGTACTCCTCAATAAGAGCTCAACTAGCTCCACTGCAGATATTTACATATTTTCTCATTCTATAATATTTGTTCACATTCCTGAAAGGGTTGACAGAGAGGAACTTTTGAGAGGGTTTTCCTACCAAAGGTGTCAAAGGAGAAGAATAATGCAGAACATGCTAGATCAGACCAGACTGGTGACCAGTAAATGCAGATCTAGCTATAAATTGATGTTTTATGAATATTTTAAGAAATCCTCCATGTGTTTTGATAGTGGGTATAAACAAGTGATATATTATAGATGATAGAACAGATCCAGTAATTCATTGAAAATATTTTTCCACACATTATAGGCATTTTCACTCTTTTTTTCTTTTTCCTTATTTTCCTTATTTTTCCTTGACCCTACAAACAATCAAACACTATGTAATCAACATTTCACATTTTCCCCACCACTGAGTAAAGGTATTTGTCATTCACTTCAGGCAACTGGTTGTATCAATAACAAAAATTTCCATTTCTGTTGCTAAAAATATTTTGAAAATCCATATGTGTACAAACACAGCAAGTGAGAGTCATTAACTGCTGTAAATATGGTGAAAAACTGCTAAAATTTAGGCTTTTTAAAACCTAATTTTATTTCGAAGCTCTGTTAGAATCATCACAAACACTATTCTACAGCTGGTAGTCTCAACTGTTCATTCACTTGTGCTTTGAGAGAGGGTTATAAGTCTAAAACAAATGTGGAAATGCTATTAAAGTTGAAATTTGAAAAATACTACTGAAACTATTTTTGAACATACAATTAGGACCTCAAAAGCAGATTATTTTTTTTTTTACTTATTTGTATTTGAATTGGTACCTATTTCTTAAGTAAATGGCTTACTGTAATCTGGATTCCAGTCTCCTTATTTGTACCGCTATAATTTTTGCAGAAGGATAAACACCCATCTACCCCACCAAATTTCTATACTTGTGCTGTATGATTTTCCGTTTCACTTCCCTTACCTGGATTTCCCTTTATGACCTTAAGAATGTCAAACAACTTTTGATCTCTCTAAGGTATAGATGAGGTAGAAGAAGAATATTTAGAAATTTTATATTTGCTTATTTCATCCTTCCATACATTGCTTCCTGTATCACATGACTTAAAAAAACCCCAAACTAATCTTAATCACAGAATGACATTCAGATGGGTTTTTATCTGAACACTGGACTTCTCATTAAAATAATTTGTAACTTACATTTAGATTATTGTCTAAATTAGAGGTGAAAGGGAAAAAAAAAAGTGACAGAACAAAACAAAACAAAACAAAAAAAAGAAAAAAAAAAAACAAACTGCACAGAATCCACCCAAGATGAATGGCTACAACTAGAAATTATTTCTCTAATTTAGAAGGTATTTAAGTTTTCCCTTATTCAGCTTAAATTATACCCATCACTCCTTGCAAAGTACACTTAAAAATGAAAGCATTATAAACTTATTTTTACAGACAATGAGCAATCAAATTTATAAGAATATCAAAATATTAAGATTTAGTAACTGTTCTTGAAAAAGGTGTAGGTTCTTTTATATATATGAAAACATTCATTTCAAAACTTCTCTTTTGCAAGAAACACCAACTAAGTCTAACAGTAAACAATTCTTATGATTTAGAGTCAGAGAAGAATGACTTACTATGGCCACGTCATAATAAAAACAGTGGCCTACTCCAGGGAAGCAGCTGCACTGAACTGTACACAACATAAGACATTGGGATGTCTCCTATCAAGCAAATGGAAAGATAGTTGGGGTAGAGTCTAACAGCATCCAGTTTGGGAAATACAGACATGCACCAGCATTTAGAAAAGCTACCCAGCAGTGATAGTACAAGAAAGATGAGGAGTAGAACCCACTCCTCAATCCTCTAGTCAGTTGGAACTGTCAAGTGGCACCTTGTACTTCGCTAATGTGGAACTCTCAAGAGTGTCCAACAGTTGGGTGCTGTCAAGTATTTTGCTGAAATCTAAAGCCCTTAAGCAAGAAAGCCTAATAGGATATGTATGAAAATCATGTAAAGTATTGCTAAGGATGTGACAAATCATATGATAGGAACAGCTTCAAAGCCCAGCAGCATGTGCCAATCTGTGCCCTGATTACTGATTTACATTCAGAAACATTTCAGAGAGAAGCCTGACTCTAGACAGGATTGGAAGTGAAATACGTTGTGTGAGAGGTACGTTCATTTTCGTAAGTGACTCTTCAGAGACTTGTGATAATTCCCAGAGGGACCTCCCTCTAATGATTTAACAAAGTGATCAAGGATCAAGGCACCTAAAATTCATGAACAGCATGACACTGCCTCCCTTTCATGTCTGACATCCTAAGGACAAAGAAACTATGAAAGGTTCACAGCCATAACAAAACTGAGAGTTGTTAAAATGCTGCACTGTAGTGGTAATGATGGCACTTACAAAGGAATTAGTTTGAACTCAGCAAAACTGCCCATAAGAGAAATTCTTCTAGAAAAAGTACTCTCTGACATCCTTCAGTATAAATCAATGGTACCTTTCATGCCTGTCCCATATTCTTCTGACTTCACTAACGCTGAAGCATATTAGTTGGATTATTATTGTTTGATACTCAAATCAGTGGGGCAACTTCTACACAGATTCCTTTTGTCATGCACTGCCTAGCTATTCTCAGTTGCTGCTGGTGCCTGCTTTTTTTAGGTTATATTCACATTTAGATAACATTCAGCATAAACTGATGCAGTGGCATCACAAAGAAAAGAGAATGCTCTATTATGTCACATTCAATACCCCAGAATTGTGCAAGGTGCTGTACTAGGTGTGGTTTGCTATGAAGATATGTAAGATTATGTAATTTTTGCTAGAACATTTCTAACTACTAAGGAACTCTCCATACCTTCATAAATAGCACTAGAAAGAAAGTGCAGACTGGTACATATAACAGAAGCTAACTAGTAAGACAAGAAATCCCTGGGAAAATAACACTAGTATGGTATCAGCTTCTTGTGAAGAAGTAGAGACAAGCACAAAAAGGATCCCAAAGCCTACATTACTATAAGAAAAATTCTTCACAGAGATTGGCATCTGAGGCCAGCAGATGCCAGGTTTGCCTAATGAGAGGCCACGGCACTTAACAACAGTGTGACAGGTTGAAGGGCAGTGGAAACGGTCCGATTCCTGAGTACAACCCACAGCAGCAAAATGCAGGTCTATATACGAATGCTACTGCTAGAAGAACACTGTAATCTTATTCACTTTGAAACACTGAAAGGGAAGTAACTTAAACCTGACTACCAGACAAGTACTTACAACTCACATGTACCAAAGCCTAGGTTTGCAAGCGATGCAATTTCTGCGTTAAGACAATTAAGCACAAATTTTTGTTGGATATGGAATTGAATCCAAAGCCCCTTCCCCACACGCCTATTACTTAGCAATTACCACAATCACAATCACTGACTTCAGTATGAAGTTTGCCCAAACCCTGTTTCAAGTCCTTTCTTTTTACTCTTGAATGCAGTTATGCTCCTATGCCTAATTAAACTGCTTTGGTTGTTGAGAAGGTGAGAAACGTTTCTGCAAGTCAGGATATATTTTCTTGAGGAACAGGAATTCTGGGAACTCTTCTTCCATTAATTGATACATTTATGTGAACACAAGAAATCTCAGATAAATACACACTGAGCAACTCATTATTTATTTGCAAAATAGATAAATGTAGCTTAACCTAACTCAGCTGAAGTCTATGGAAAGCACTGGCAGTTCAAGTGCCTTCAGATTTTGAGCTGAAGCTGTAAGATCCAAGGGGTAATTAATAAGGAAGGAAAGCAATAATTTAAGTGAACTGAAATATGTGTGGTCTATCTGTTCTTACAAATGTTTTTCAAAACAGTAGTTCCCTTAAGGGAATCCCAATCAGAAAGCAAGTTCCCTGCTAAGCATCTAATGTGTTTTTTTCCCCAAGTAAAATAAAAAGAAAAGATGCTTAAAATTACTAAACATTGAGTATGGAAATTATGTTCAGGTAAGCATTACAAAATTAGAGCCAATTCAATGTATTATAAAATACGTATTTTAAAAAGAATTTACATTCCATTTACAAAGATGAGACACTTGTGAACAGATGACAAGCCTAGCCTCTGTTATTTTATTCATATTTTAATAATCCTTCTGTTTGTTTTCTCTCCCTTCTAAGAGAAGGTTATACCTGGAATTACCATCAAGACAGGTAAAATGCACTTCAGACTATTTACAACCAGATTTGCACATTCTCAAAAGTCTTTGGCATTTGAATGCAGCATTTTGTGAAAGGTCCTCGTTGTGCCCAGGAGAGGGACAGGATCCCAATTCACACTTCTCTTCTTTTATGTTTCCTAGGACCTTGCACCACTTCTAAACAAAGAGTTTCTAACTTTCCTCAGTGAACAAACCCCAAACCTCCACAAAAACAGTAAAATAACACTCCTTGTCCCTAGCAACCTTTGGATTTGGACATGTGTACCATATACTTAGGAGTCTTTAATCTCTTTCCATTTGCCCCATGGCTATCTTTCCTCTTAACCTACTAAAACTGGTAAATTAATAGGATCTGGTAAAAATACTCTGTTTGGAAGGCGTTGTAAAAGTATCTGTATTTTTAAATGTTTTGCCAGCTACTTGGTAGGTTATAAACAAACCTATAAGATCAAACACTGGAAGCACTTTTCAGTGAAAAGTCTTTGGGCAACCTCTGTCCAATATTTGATTACTGTATTTGGTACATTGATTTAGCAATAAAAGTAATAACAATATCATAATTTTAAACTTCCTTGCAGGAGTGTTGTAGACATACACTGAAGTTCATGTTTGTGTAGTTTTCCCTGTCTGCTTTAAATTATGAAATGCATTATTTAAGGAGAGTGATAACACCTTTAATTGCAAATAAAAACAGGGTGTATCTTTGAAAAGTGCCCCTGTGAGACATTACGACGAAACCCGGTACTATAGGAACAGCACATAAAACCTGATAGATTATAGAAAAAAGCCCACTAACAGTTTTCATGGTCTGTTCACTCAATATTACATTTCTGAAGGAGCATTCTTAGTTAAATTTGCTCAGCAAGGAACAGAGATGCTTACTGTTATTTATGTGTACTTAGAAGCTCCTATTATAGTCTAAGGCCTCACTGTGCAAGGTGCCATACAGATATAACCAAAGACTTGCCCAGCTACAAAGGATGGATGATGTGAACATTATAGACATGTTGTTTGCATTTGTACTGCTATCTTTATTTTAACATTTTTCAGTTTAGACTCTTCCTGTCCAGTACCAGCTACTTGTTAATGTCCTACTGAATTCACCACCAACAGCTCACACTGCCCTTACTGCGTTTGACCCCACTAATGATGCACTTGTTCTGGAGGAAGAGTAGGGGGATTTGTCTCCTATTTAGCTCTGATAACAATCCATAGATGTTATAAACAACAGATTTTCTTACCTACCTTTCAGAAACAGATTCTACAGCACACATTCACTCTTAAGAAGTACAAAAAAAAACATTAAAAACAATTGATATATTTTGTACTAGATTTAAGGTCAGGTTTTATTGCTACACAAGCTAGCCGATTTTGGCTTTAATAGTATCAAAAAAGAAGCAATAACAATATCAACCATGGGACTAGAGCTGATTTATTATGCAGATACTGCTGCCTGATAGCGAACCTACTTTACCCTCCATTTGTTTTTGTCTGATTTGTATACAAAAGTTCAAGACAAAGTTTTAGCCTTATAGATGCCATTTTTTTTTTCCCTTAAAGCTTTAAACTCAAAATTTCAGAATGTGTGAAGTATGCAATGTTCTCAATATATCTCCCAACTAGTACGACTGGTGACTTTGCTTTCTGGCTTAGCTGTCTCTCACTTATAAAGCACAAAAATATAATTAGTATATCACTCAGCACTCAGTGGTATGTTCTTTATGTTCATGTGATTTATCTCCAATTTGTCAAAGCTCCTGTCAAATTGCCTATCTCTACACAGTGCCTTATTCTAGGTCTGTCCATTGATATGAAAGTCTTGAAACCAGGCAGATGGTTTTGTGAAGTAAAGACTGTTTTCCCTCAAGCAAGAAGCTTGTAGATTAAAAGAAAGGTTAATTCAAAAATAATTCAAGGTAAAGATAAAAAGTTGACAGATGCATGCAGTTCTTTCGTCTATCCCTTTTTCCATCGTGTCACTACAGTATTTATATATTCTAGATCACACCTATGTGAAAGCATACAAAATTTATCATGGGAGTGCGGATCTGAAATTAATTTCTAATCAGCAAAGAATATCCTGGCAACATTGTTAGTTTAAATTCCCTTAGCCCATAGGCCAGGAATAACCCGAGCAGCTCTACTTTCCAAGTCCTATGAGCAGATATTGTCAAGACTTTGTGGTATAGATTATCTGGTTTGGCAGTATCACATTCTGCTTACGCAGAATGTCAGTGTAGGCTTGTGAAATGATCTTTAAAAAGCAAATTAATTTTTAGAAAAATGCTATCTTCTAAAGGAATGTAATCAAGATGTTGCACGGAAAATTGCAGTGTCCCCTGAGTTTAAAAGTGTAGTGAATAAAAGAACAATCTCCTTTGTATCTTCCTGGCTTATACTAAAACATTTTACGTACGTAATTTAAAAAATAGAATAAATCACAAGATGCCTTGTGCCTGTCTTGAAAGACAAAGAAGGAAGCAATATTCTAATAGAGTAACAAGTTGAAATATTACTCCAAATTTGCCTTAACAGCTGTATCCCACTCACGCCCAAGGGGCCAATATAAACATTTATGATTTAAAAGCATATCTTAAACTAGGACTTTTTTTACTAAAATAATGGCTGCAATGAGAAGTTACAGATGAGCTTCAGAGAGTTTGGAGGTTTGGTATAAATATCCACATCTGGCCATTACCTATAGAACTATCATTCAACAAGAGACTGTATTTTGATGCAAGATACACATTTTTGAGATAACTGGATCTTGGATGCTCAAAAAGGAAAAAAAACCCTTCTATTTCCTGTGGTTAGATGGCTTGGAAATGTCTTCAACACAGCCTTTTCATGGTGTTTTGGCATTGTTTTAGAAGTGTTTGATATGTCTATAGTTCTATTTTAGAATTGTCTCAAGTAAACCAGACAACACTTCAAAACAAGATAATTTGTGACATATGTTTTGTGATTATGCCTCAGATTTCACTGCAACAATTTTAACACAACAAAATTAAAGTTTTTTGGTAATGTTTTCTTCAGTTGTATCTCAGCCTTCATACTATTTTGCCTTAGGAAAAGGAGATGACTTGTACCACGTCCCTTTCACTACAAACATTTCAGGCCTGGGTTTTTAGGACTGCTAAGCAGGGTTCCTCCCAGCTTTGCAATGTGTACCAGGCTTATCCACTGACTCTATATGGCACTGCAGCAGCTTGTGTGTAAAACCTGCAGCTGGAACAAAACTCTGTTCGACCAACACAGTTTGAGTTGGCATCCAGTCAGGGATCACAGATCATAGAATTGTTAAGGCTGGAAAAGACCTCTAAGATCATCAAGTTCAATTGTCAACCCAACACTACCATGACCAATAAACCACATCCCCAGGTGCCATGTCTACACATTTTGTGAATGCATCCAGGGACAGTGACTCCACCACCTCCCTGGGCACCCTGGGCCAAGGCCTCACCACTCTTGCAGGAAAGAAATTCTTCCCAATATCAATTCAAAACCTCCCCTGGTGTAACTTAAGCCCATTTCCTCTCATCCTATCGCTAGTTACATGGGAGAAGAGACCAATGCCCACCTCACTCCAGCCTCCTATCAGGGAGTTGTAGAGAGACAGATCTCCCCTCAGCCTCCTCTTCTCCAGACTAAACAACCCCAGGTCCCTCAGCCACTCCTCATGAGAATGTTCCCCAGACTCCTCACCAGCTTTGTTGCCCTTCTCTGGACCCACTGCAACACCTCAATGTCCTTTTTATACTGTGGCACCCAAAATTGAGCACAGCAGTTAAGGACAGGCAAGAGACTCACCTTAGATTTGGCTGGTTACTGAGCTCTAAGATCTTACAACTAAACTCAAGCATCACTATTAAAAAGATGCACAATCAAAGGAACTTCAGCTTTATATTCAGCAGAAGTGATTAATTGTCCCAGTCTCACCACCTTAGCTTGCAAGTTACATGTTATAATGCTGAACAGAATAGTAAGTAAATACCTTCACAAATCAGAGCCTCAGAACTGAAACAGGCACAAGACTGCTGCCTTCTTGCTAAACCTGTGAAAGGTTTTTAAGCCTCCATCTGTTCTTCCCCTTCCTTTCTGACCATCAAAACTATTGATAATCATGCCATAATGAAGTTCCTCTGCTTGTCTCTTTCATTCATATCATTGTCATACAATTGCTAAGTGATTCCCTAGCACAGATTTTGGGACCAGGTCCCACCATTCTGCACCAGAAGATGATTTTTTTTTTTGAACTCCAGTGTTTTCAGAGGTTGTTTCTGCAGTCAGGCATATCTAACGGCAGCTATTCTGAACCAGTCAACATCTGTTTCAGTACTTTTACCTCATTTTTATCAGCTGCTTATACTGTCCACCATTCTCATTTTCTCCTGCTGGCATTTTATAGGATATTTTCTTGATTTTGTTTTTACAGATATTACTCTGATTGAGAATATAAGCCAACACATAAAACTGGCAATGTCACTAAGCTCTGTGTTTCACCCAGTTTACCGAGGTTAATACTCAAGGTTTAATGCAACAGAGCCACGACTTCTGTAGCTTTAAGAAAGCTGTCCATGCTAACCTTAGTTTTCCCTTTCAGCATGACTTCTAATTTGATCAAGCCCTGTAAGTATCTGGTGTGAAACAGATGGTGTGTGTTTGGGAAAGTTTAAAAAGGGAGCATAATATACTCCCTTTGGCGGGCGACTCTGAAATGCATCTGTTCTCTCTGCAGCAAGGCTCTTCTCCCTACTGCAGGCAGGGGCTGCGGGAGCCTCCGCGCACAGCGCCCGCTCCGAGCCCGCCCGGCCACACCCGCCACCTTGCGCTCCAGCCCCGGCTCCCTCTGGAACACAGTGCTAGCCAAGGGGGCATTTCTTTGATAGCGGACAAACAGGGACTCAGCTAGGTCTAGGCTTCCAGAAAAACAGTTCATTCTTGCCCTCAGGATTGAAGCCTCGAAACCACCAAGATCTCTTTTGTCTGAAAAGGACTAAAGAATATTACATCAGGTTTTAAACTGGGTAAATGCAGCCTGTGGCCCGTGCACCAGTGCCAGTACATGGGCAGACCCTGCACAGCAGAGCAGGGCAGGGAGCAGGCAGATGTAGCAGCTCTGGGAGTTACCAGCTCCCACCTTGTGATTTCCACCAAAATCTGAGTTCAGCAAGAACAAGGAGCTCAACAGAGACATGAATCCTCAGACTGAGGGACTCTTCATTTGGAGTAAAAGAAAACAACACAGCTGGGCATTCCACCTTTAAAAAGTTGAAGTCCCCATTAAAATGATAAGAAAATTATTTTTTATTTCTTAGCTCAAAAAGGTAATGACTATGAACTTGCTCTGGAGTCCAAGGGCAGAACTGGGTGATTCAGTGGCTTAAAACAGCAGTTACACCAACATTGATTTAGTTTACTTTGTGTCATTAGTCATACAGATATGGTTTTAAAACTTAACCCTGCACACACAGCATCAGTGCAATAACAGAGCTTGGTTTAATCTGCCAACAGAAACATAGAAACACATTTTGGGCCCAGTCAGGAGAATGGATATGTGTATAATGAGTAAACTTTAATGAAATTACTAGCCAAGAATGTTAAGAACATCTCATCAATAATCAACTTTGCATTAAAATACTCATGAGTCACAAGTGCTGCTGTTTGATTATCCAGAGCTGGTGTTCACTGCACAGACACTGGCTTTATGGAGCTACTCTAACTGTGATTCCAACTTCAGCATCTGAGAAGCAATACAGAGACCAGGAAATGAAACACTGCATCCAGAATGCTGCCCGTCCTAGGCAACCCCTCTCCCCAGAATACTTTTTTTTTTTTCCTTCCAGGGACTATATCCTAATTGTGTGAGGAAATCACTCAGACACAGGATTCATCTACTGTATTCCTAGCATTTTGGGGCTTATTTTTATCAATAGTTGCCTGCTGAGCGCAACTTTTACAGATCTGTTTATCAGCAAAGCAATTTCATCAACTGACACTGAAGACTTCAGCTGATTGTTTTGGACTTCTCATTTTAATATTCCTTTAAAAAGTCATTATAACAATGACTTATATATGACTTATACTGCAAGTATATGATTGTATTTTTGAACCCTGCTAGTTCTGGTAACTTATTTGGATGTCTGACATTTCAGATTGGTTCTCCTCATCTCTTACGTTTCAGCCAAAGGTGGAAGAACTGAAAACCCAATCTCAGCAGCACTTCAGAGTAGCAATAATCTTGTGAAATGACCTCTTGGTTACAATATTCTCCAAATACCATTTTTCAAAAGTTGCTTTTTAAGGTAATAATAAAAAAAAAAAAAATTAAAGTTAATGAAGTGCTTTGAGCCTGCCTGACTAAGACAAAAAATAGTCAATGAAAAAAAAATATTTGATACTGGAGAGTTCATAAACAGACAAGGAGGAAAGCTCCCACTGTGAACATTCAGAGGAAAAATGGCGTGTTTAGTTAACACAGTTTTTATTTTCCTCTTTAATTTGTAGGACAAAGGGTCAGCCATGAGATGCACAGCTGTTAGTCAGATACATGACTTATAAACCAGCCTTCACAGAAAGCAGTTGCCTGTTCTACAAATATTGTTTCAGTCTGAATGATTAAGCATTCTATATTATCACTTGTAAAAACCATAAAGCAATTAAAAAGTAATAGGACATTCTGGAAAATCGAATTCTGCACTACATACTGTAAGCCTCAGTCTCACTTGTTATAAATACTTAAACAGAAAAAAATAAACTTTATTATTTAAAGGCAAATAAAGCCACGCTTCTCTCTCAAACTGGAAAGTTTCAAAGGCTTTTTTTTTTCTAAAGTCTTTCCTCTAAAAGACTTTTGCAATTTATCTTCAAAATAGAAATCAGCAGGACAAAGGACTAAAGGGTCCCCATGGAATGAAAGTATGGGAATGATCTTCCCTTTCTCTCCACTCAGATTTGTTTAACTACAAAATTGTAAAACACGTGGCCACAACTGGGAGGAATCAACTTAGCTAACATCTTGCTGTCCATGACCCTGTGGTCAGTAATAAATTCAATACTTCTAGCTAACTATATTCTAATACCAGAATGACAGGATTTTATTAAACTAGAATATACCATCAAACACATGAATCACAGAAGCTGATTCTTCACTCGTCTGCACTAACACCATGCTTGCCTTTGACAGCAAAGACAAATTCGCAGAGCCAGAAGGAAGCTCAGAAATCTTCATTTGCAGCTAGGAATGTAATCACCTCAACAAGGTCCCACGAGGGCAAGAGACCCACGAACAGCCCACACCTCATCTACAGACTAACATTGCTGCCCCTCTCCTCTCACAAGGCTGGGTACATGAGCACACCTCGAGATACTCAACTGATAGATGATCACATTTGAGGGATGAGAAACCTCCGAGGCTTCCATACTACCAATACTAGTGGAAGGGCTTGTGTTGACAAGTAAGCGAGGGCCCAAAAACTAAATCCTCCCATAAGAAAAACATTTATTAAAGGTTTCACATTTTGCTCAAATAGTTTGAAAGCTAGTTCCTACATAAATACAATTATACAGAGTGGGAAAACTTACTGTAATTGTCAATAAAAAAAATTCAGTATACTCTTCATTAAACTACATTTGAATAGATGGATGTTCTTGCACCTTGCTCAATGATCTTGGATTGATTTCATCAGGATTATCCATTTAAGAATGTGTAATCACCTCTTTGTAAGTACAAAATGATGACTACCTTAAATCTTCAAGTAAAGTCAGAAGCAAACAAGAACTAAGATATCTAATTAAGCATCATATGCAACCCTGATGAAGAACTAGGTAATAAAAAGATCGCTGTAATGTACTGATTAGACTCATTAAAAATTACTGTTGCATAAAACGTGGCACATATAAACCTGAGTTTTCTGATAATACCACTAGGAGATAGATACAGCTTTGGCATCTTGCTAGAGCTATTCTCAAAATTTGTGATGAACAAGCAATAGAGGAACACTAGTGAGCCTGTGACTGAATCATCTGATCCAGCAGTGTAAAATCAAGTACACAATGTTTTGGGGAAATGCTGTGTCTCCAAACAAAGCAAGAAGAGTAGGCACATTTTATTTACAGGTTTAGATGTTTAACAATAACTCTCAGTCATGTGACTGATGTTCAGTGTAACTCATGAATGATACTAACAAACCTCTTCATACACTAGTTTTAAGTGTCATATCCTCAAGGAACGTATTTGTAGCTGCAGTTTTACTAGTAACAGAACAAATTGCATAATTTGTAAAATCTTTAGCAAAATGTTTCTTTCAAACAGTAATATATAGATGCAATCCGAATATAAATTGTTTTTAATTTCAGCTGCCACAGTAAGCCATATATGAAATTGGTTTTAATTTCAGCTGCCACAGTAAGCCATATATGAAATTTATTAATCTCTGCCACATTTCAATGAGTTCCAAAGGTAGACTTTACTTTTTCAAACATATAGCACAACTGTAGAATAAAAGCAAATGTAGGATGTAAAAAAAAAATCATCTCAGTTTTGTACATACTAACAGTATCTAAAAAATTTGTGGAACCAGGGAAAAAAGCCACAAAAAACCCACACACATTTCAAATGTAAGAACATCTACAGCACATGCTAAACTCTTAAACATGATAGCTAGTTACATAGTATTTGAATGCTGATTATTAATTATTAATTTGGGTTCTTTACTATGCCTATAGCTAGAAATGATTCTGGCATTAAAACCAAAGCTAACCCAAGCAAATAGATGTCCTGTGAAAATAACATTATTTGTTTGATTACAATAGCAGAGGGAGAAGGAAAGACATAGACAGAATGGCCATATCTACACCTAGCACTCACCAATAAATAAGCAGCCAATAGCTTCTCCAGCAATGCAGATGCTCAGGTCTCAGTACCTATGATGCTCCTGCTGGAAACTTGCTCCCAAGGACCTGTGAGCTCTGCATCTGGGGAACCCAAGCACAGTCACAGCCAGAACAAGATAGTAAATGCTGTTTCTGCTCTCAGAACTACCGAGGCTGTTAGGAACCTGCCTTTTGACAAGATCTTAAACATTTTTCCTGAGATACCTCTTATTATGGTGTGAAAGACCCATACAATAAAAATGTATCGACCTCTTGATGGAGCTGCTCAGCCAGGAGACAGGAGTCAGGATTCAGTCACTGTCATCCCATTCTGGGCCCATAGGTCTTCTGACTAGACATGTTTGTCTGACTTACTAAGTCAAGCTTCCAATGATTAAATCTACCAGATTATTCACATCATTTCATAATTGTCTTAAAAAAAAATAAAAAAAGGAAAAAAAGGAAAAAAAGAGGTAGAATTATTTCCCCTTTTTTGGGAAAGCTGTTTCAAAAGCTTTGCTCCTCCAGTATTCAGAAATCTTCTAATTTCCAGTCTAAATTAATTAATTGGCAGTGTTACCCATTTGTTTTTAGTTTAATGCCAACTTTCCTTCTCGGATGTCAAGCCTACAATATATTTATAGGGTAATTCTTACCCTTTCTCAAACCTTACTTTAGTGGAATAAACAAATAAAGATCTCCTGGTATGCTTGTTCTTTTCTTCCCTGACCTTCTCTGCACCTGTACCAATGTTAGTCACTTTTTATGAAAAGAGACAGTAAAAAAAGTAGTCCACATAGTATCCTTTCCTTGTAGTCAATACATAGTATACCCCAGTTCAGCCTGGAGAATTACTTTTTCAGAGCTTAGACCAGAAAGACATGGCAATCATGCACAACTTTCCATTCTGCGTAAGAGGAATTCCAAGCAAGTAATCTACTTCATTCAGTGGGTATTGTACATAACAGTTCCAAAGAATGAAACAACCATCTGATCCACAAAAGCTAAAATAAAAAGTGTATAGGTGTACATAGTAAGAATAGCAAGATTTTGTTTATCTGTATAAAATACAATTCTGGCCTATGACGTTTCACTCCTCCTATCCTGATCTCAGTACTAATGTAAACGATAACTCTGCCTATAACCTAAACAAGCTGAAGTGGGAGCTATTGAAGAGTAGAAAAATATATTTTGACTAGATCTTGAATGGCCAAAATATGAATTGGCCTGAATTTTACTTCTAACAGAAAACAGTGAATTCAGTTAATGCTGGACTGTAGCTGAAATGTATTCTTAGAAATACAGTGAAAAGTGCCTCAGTAGGTCAAATAATAACATTTTGAATCTCCCCACTTTCATTCCTATATAAGCATAAATGTATCCTGCACTTTCTCCTTTTTTTTTTTTTTTTATTTTTCTTTTTGCCTGAAATCTGCCTTTATAATACACCTCGTCTACTTTTTATATGTTGGAGATGAGTCATGTCACACTCCAGTCACCACTAAAATTCTACTTCTTGTACCTAAGTGTGCATTAACATACGCTCAGATTATTAGAGACTTCAAGTGCAAATAAAATAAAAATACCATAACACGGTCCAGTTTTGTCTATTAACAACTGGTCAGATAATCAATGCCTGAAAGATATTGAAAGCATTAATTATTTAAAGGAGTAAAATAAGAGCTCTGCTTATGCATTCCCTTGTAAAAGTAAGAAAACTGTGGTCTGAAAATCTCCTGGCTCTTCACAGGGCTCCTACATGTTCTGTTCCCAGAGATATTTTTGTGTTTGAAATTAGTTCTAATTTTAGGGAGACACTGAAACTCAAGAGAAGATAAAATGCTAAGAACCATGCATACCTTCTTTTTCAGTCCTTTTAAGTGCATATGTTATTGCCCACACACATCTAGCATATAATTGTTGGCAGTGATGGTTTTTGGCTGGCACATCCTCTAGTGGTTGAAGGTTTCTGTATTGCTAAAATGAAATGGTATGACTGTCTCAGAAAGACAGAATAGGGGGGTGGGAAAAGTTCATATTGACATACTGCACTTTCCCAATTAAGTTAAATATCACCACACTCAGAAAAAGCTTTGCTGAGAGATTTGGTCTCTACCTTTGCTACAAGATTATGGCAGTTTGGTAAAATTAATTGCCAAATGCCAACTATAGACAAGGCTAAGGGACAAAAATGGCTCCATTAGATTTCTCTGTCTGGCAGACTTACATTTGCCCAAGGGCAAATCGAGAGAGGAATATTTTTAAAGCTGGAATGGGTCATCCAAATTATCTGTTTTCAGCTGCTGTGAACCGTCAGCGTTCTCTGGTAATTAGAAAGCAGCAATTGCACATTGAGTACCTGAAAAAGCAAAAGATAGAGGCCACATAGAAGCCACTTCTGTTTCTCATAATTTACAAGCTTAAAGTCCTTTGATTAGACAAAGGATAGATAAACCTTGGACAGCGTCTGCGAATTTCCACATCCTCCTGCCAATTCGCCTGAAGCCTAATCTGGAAAGACTGCTTTAAGATGTCAGAGGGAAGTTCATTCTCATGCTCACAGAGGCTGCCAAAAAGAATGTAATTGTGACAGGTTTTGGGGTTTGTTGTTGTTTTTTTGAATGTGAATACCATCAGTTCCTCTCACACAGATTCCCAAACAACCATCAGATGATAATGAATTTCTGTCAATACAGATCCGAGCCAAATTTGAACTGGCAAGTTACAAATGAAAGACTATCTATCTGTTACCTGTCACCTGGGCTATCCATTCCTTCTTACTCACACTTTTTCTTAATTTACAAATAAACTGTCATTCAAAGTCAAAGATGAAAACTAGTTGGAGGGGAAAATGAACACTGTTTAAATACACAATTCACGCCTTGATTTTAGGGTAGCAAAAAATAGCGAAGCCACGAAGTGGGAAGGAAATCCATTAAGTACACTGTTATTTCAGCCACAGGTGCTTGCTGTGAAGTTCCAAGCACAACCCCATACTCAGCAATGACTTTTCATTCTCAGTCCAACCTCACCTACTGTCAGTAAAGGGCTAACCTGCAAAGATGTTTTCCAGATAAGAATTCCCTAAGAAGGAAGGCTAGGAGTCCCCCATATTTCAAACATGTCACAGTCATGACCCCTCATCACTGTAAGCTCATGAAAATGATTGTAATAACCAAAATCATTCCAGAACTACATAACACAGCAGACGATTTGATACCCACTGTGTTTTCAACCTTCCTCTGTAAGGCGATTCATTTGACTTATGAATGGGAGATGACAAAGAGGTAATGTCAATTACATGGTATTTTACTCAAACACTCCAGGAAATGAAACGAGGACTAATAAATTAATTTGTTTCATCTTGACTGAGTGGACAGGATCCTTCTACAGGATGTTGTTTTGTGGGTGTTTTTTTTCCCCCCTGTGGGTTCTGAGATTTAAAGCACCTTTACAAAGTCAGCACTAGGAAATAACTGAAATTTAAATGCTCACTGACTGGCCAAAACACTTTCTATTTCACAGCTACACTGTATACATTGCATCTTAAAACTGTATTATCTACTAAAGAGTCAATCAGCTTTTAATGTACATTAAATGTGCAGGGATTTGTTTTGTGCAACAGTGAAGAAGCTGCTGAGAATGAAAGGCTGAGAAATAAGTGGCTATTGGAATGGCTCTAGGACCAACAGAGACATCTCAACATCAAACAAATGCGAGGCTTGGAAGCATACCTATTTGAAACCAGCTATAAAATATGTTTTCAGATAAAGTTCACTGAAATAACGAGTATGCAAAAAGAAAATTCTCTCAAATACAATGACGGTTCCTCAGACATGGCTTTCTAAACAGCAAATCCACCGCATTAGCAACCTTCTGTTCAAACTCCATATGCTCCTGCAAATGAAACTCACATCTTCCACAATGCCATAAAACCCAGTATCACCACAGCCCAATTAAAATCTTTGTGCCAATAGACAGAATGAAATGAAGGAATAGATGTGGGTAAACAAATTTAAAAGGAATGTGAATGGCATTTTTAAATGCAAAGACAACTTCTTTGTCCACATGGGGAAGTTGTGTGCATTAGTCCTGGAGACCAAGAAGTGGGAAAGTAGTACCAGTGTTTGCTGGGTCATTCCAACCCACTCCTAAAAGAACAGAGCCCATACTGTTTGATTTAAATTGACAGATTATTAACTTGAACTCATCATTATGATTTCTTCCTGACGGGTCACTCAAACTCTGCTGCCGGTGGAGCAGGCACACAGTTATAGTTGACCCTCTTGTTATATCCTCCCACCTCTAGCACTGAATCTGTTGAAAGCACCCTAGGTCTATACAGAAACCCACTATGATACATACAGCTCATGTTACAAGGTTGAACAGAAACAATGAGTTAAAATGTTTCATGTACAGGAAAAAAAAAAAATAACCAACCTAAACCTAGTCATGTTTTCATGAAAGGGAAAAAAAGGGAACAATTAATAACTAATTTTAATCATTAAACTGAAAGTCAGGTAAATATCTGGAGTTTGGTATCAATGGCACATACTTTGTGACTGTGCTTTTTTCAAAAACCTTGTTTTTCATTTAAGAGCAGCAAAAGTTCCATCTATAGGTGGAGACCACCATTTCTCTATCACCTATGGCCCTATGGTTACTGAAAATACAGTCTATTAAATGTGCAGTTTACAAAACATTAGTATTTCATATTCCTCCACGTTAATTACTAATGGAACGCAATTAATGGATTCTCTCATGAGCAGAGGTACCAGATATAACAAGCCTGATTCCTTTCTCTCACACTGTGGTATAAATTAGCAGTAACTTCATTAATGTCAATAACATTATATTGTATCAAAAGGATGAATAGATGAAAATAGAAGAGTTAGGGCAATCTAATATCAGGGCAACACATTATCAAAATATATTAAGGCAAAGAACAACAGAAAGAATATTTTGTTGTGCTAATATATTTTAAAACATTGTCATAAAAATGTGTTCAAAATACTATTCATTCCAGTTATAAAAGCCTTACAAAATGCAAGAACAGCCAGAAATGCAGTTTAGTGAATGCCATCTAATGTCTTGGCAATCAACTGCTGAAAGGTAGCAGTGAGCACAGAATTTGTGTTCCAAATTTCATCTTAATGGATTAACTTTTCTCCCTCAATCTAAAATTTCACCTTAATTTGCCTCTCTAAGCTGTGAGTGTGTTTGAATTAAATGTAAATACTTGCTTGTTTTTTTTTAAATCTGGTTTAAAGGCTGTAAGAAGGTAGTCTTAAAAATATCATCTCTCTGGAAAAAAAAAAAAAAAGTTTTACTTTCAAACAACAAGATTTGTGACTTTGAAGGTTAGAGGTGAAATGTTGAATTTCTGTGATTGCTGTCTAGCATCTTCCTAAAACAAAGACCAGCATCACAGCCTCCTAAGAATGGGCTTTTAAGCCCAGCCTCCAAAGGTCATGATCTTAAATGTGATAGGAATCTAAAAATTTATAAACATTTATTAGAGGCTGCGGTTTGGCACACAGATGGTTAAAGGCTCCATGTGTTAATAAGTTGTCCATGATTCAGAAGATCTCTATCAAGATCCAAACTGTACAGTCTGGTTGGAGGAGAGTAAGAGCGGATAATAACAAGAAGAAATACCATCCATCCCCCTCCACATACACACCACCGATTCTTTCGCACTACCCAAGTGGAAGGACTTGACAAGATATATTTGTTTCTCAGTTAATATTCATAAATGGTGTGAATAGGATTCAGAACTTTTCAGTACAAAGCAAATCCAAACAAAAGGAATACTCA
Source organism: Merops nubicus (assembly GCF_000691845.1). Lineage (NCBI taxonomy): Eukaryota > Metazoa > Chordata > Aves > Coraciiformes > Meropidae > Merops > Merops nubicus. The sequence continues at coordinate 63,370 of NW_008619686.1, read as the reverse complement.
AATTAAAAGTCTTTCATTTTTTCAAGACACAGCAGCCTTTTCTAAGCTTTATTAGAAAATTATCATGCCAGCTGTCTCTTTTCCCTGACTGTTATTCACACAATATGCCTCTCTCTTGTTTCTTTTCAGCTTTGTACATGTATAATAATGAGTTTTCTAGAATGGAAAACCCAGTGGAATATTAAAATTGCAAAGAGCAGCTCTTCGAGTTAATTTCACCAAAGTGCATCACAACATAATACAATGTAGTAAGAATGAATTTCTAATAGGAATTCATTCATGGAAAAATTAATTAAAGGAAATGTTATTGCTAATACAGCTTTTCATATATGTACTTTTATGTACTGGCAATAATAAAAGCTAACCTGTTAAAACCCCAAATTGCTCATGACATACTTCCTGGCCCATATCACGAACAATATCTTTTCACAGTACCAGAGCAAATATTGACTTAAGGAATGTACATTTATTTTGATTGTATTGAAATACAAACCATGGGGAAGCCCACTACCCACTTATCTTTTACCAGATGATAAAAAAAATGTGCTGTACCATTATCAAAATGGAATTAACTAGAACAATCAGACTTTTCAAAATTATATTCACTAAAAAAAGCTAACACTAGAACAGAATTTCCTAATGAACAAAAAGGAGACAATGTCAACATGTACGAAGATTGGAGTATTACATATAAAGAATGAGAAAATGTTGATGAGTAAAGCAATAGAGGTAGAATGAAATTCAATGTGAAGGCTACGTAGCTAGAGACTTATAAGAAATTATATTAGAAGACAGTATTACAGCAAACTAAAAAGGGGAGTGGAAAAACAGACAGAGAGCAATACAGATAAACTTAAAAAAAAAACAGCAAATAAGACCTGAGGTAGGATACATCAATCAGAACATTTCATGAGGAGATTAAGAAAATACTCTGGACTGCATAAAGCACTGGCAAGGCCTTGTCTGGATTCCTGTGAACAAAAGTGAATTGGAAAAGACACAGAGATGTATACTACAATAATCAGGAAGGATATACTATCAAATACAAGGAACCTGTATGAATTGCCTTTTTTAGAAAAGTCAAAAAAAGCCTACAGACAAAAAACATTCGATGGTGAAAATGAAGCTAAAAGTCAGTGCTGGAACAGAAAATGGCCACGAACAAAACCAAAATAAACTTGTCATGAATAAGTTTAGCTTAAAGATGAGGTGGCTTCTAACCATTAGAGAATCAAAGCATATAAACAGCATCCCAAGGTAGAAAAAAAGTGCTTACTTTCAATCTGAAATGTGGTAGAAAAGGTTATGTGAAATAATTGCCTGTGATAGAAGAGGACCAGGCAATGTGTTTCAGGAGATTCCTTCCAAACTCAAGTTCTAAAATTCATATTCAACTATGCAAATGATGCTCACTCTATGTCAAACAGCATACATGTACCTCGCTCTTTCTCATAAAGATAAAAATGTTTTCCTGGTTCTCTACAGTTTGTTTTTCTGCATGTTTCAATTATAACTTTGAATTTTTTTTTTTTTTTTCCTAAAAGGCTCAAGCTTGCCTTCAACAATTGCTCATAAAACCACATTTAAACACCTGACTTTTTGTTCTAGGTACTCATTGCTCCTATTACACACCATTTCCAAAACAAGACAGCCAGAAGCAATCCCAAAGCAAAGTATCCTCTGCCTTGGTAGTAAGATATTCTCTGTAGGAAATGTAAGTTTTCACCTCCTTAAGCAAAGGGGAAATCAGGCGAGACCTTACACAGAGCTCTTGATACATCCCCCACAAATATATCCAAGTTAATGCATATAGAAAGAAAACAGCTTTGTCAGGGAGTGAGCTCAGATGAGACAAGAGGCATGAGACATCGAGAGATGGCTATGAACTTTGAAAGCTGAGTAGGTGGGACTGGCTTCCCATTGTCCTGGGCAAAGTGGCAAAAAGGACAGGTGGGAATAAAAAGATTTAAGTCCTACAACTATGCTTGGACTTTCTACTGGTCCCAGAGAACTGCCTGTGAATCCCCAACAAGAGGCTCCCCGCCCCGCACTCATACCTTTCTCATACCTTTACTGAGTTGCCTCAGCACCTTCACACACTAGCTACGTTGTGCACGCACATCACCAAACACTCTGGCTTCTACCTTGGAAGATTTTTCTGGATACACGTACCTGGATTTAACTTGCTGGAGATTTTAAACAAGTTTCAAATGTTAAGCCACATGCAGGAAAGTAATGAACAGACAGCAATCATAAGAGAATAGACTGCTATGATCACAGAAAGACAGGCTGATAAACCACTTGCTGGCAAGCTGCTTTTCTCCCCTCTACCCTGTCTGTTTTTTTAAGTATGTAAAGTGCTGTTCAGAATATCTGAAAAATAGAAAGTCAAATAATGGATAATTTTCCTGGAATATATTACTGATTGCTATTCATGCATATGTCAGTTTCAGTTAAATGTGTGAGAAATTAAAGTGGTATGAAAAGACAGTGCACAAAGTTATGTATTTAAAGCAAGTTTACAAATCTGTATTTTATCTCTCTGAAGCTTTTTGCAGCTTTATGCTTTTAATTTCAAGGCCTAAAGACACGTTCTTTTTTTTCTATCATCTAAACATTAAAATTGCAGCTCCCTTAGGATGACTTGTGCTCCAAGTTGACTTTTTATCAATCCTGTTAATTTGGAAATAAGCTTTTGGTTTGACATTTTATTCATCATAGTCAAAAGTGGATCGTGTTAGCACTGTCCCATTTGCCCTTAATTAACAACCATTGAATCCCCATATTAATTAGCAGAGCTGTTAGATATTTTACATCACTTCACTATAGTGGATAATTAAAAGCCCCATTAATAAAACTCTGGTATTCATAATTTGTATAAACCTATTATGAAACAATAAACCCGATTACACTATAGCTTTTTACATGCTTGTTTATTGATATGATACTGCCTTAGTTTAAAAATAACCCACAGCCTTTTAAAGGATATTAAGTGGTGGGTTTGGTTTAATACATCTTGTACCTGAAACTTTTGAGATTACTAACTTAAATATTTCCTGAAACAGTCCAAGATATAATTGCCACTATTGGAAATGAGCAACATTTGATGTACACATCACTTTGGGGAAATTTTTTTTTGTGCATTTACAAACCCACAAACCATCATTTTTATTTATAACAGAGCAAGAGACTGATTCCTGTTTGTGCACAGGAGGCGCAGTCCAGAAGACAGCAACTTTAAATGACAGCTACAGCTTAATTGGCATCATCCAAGGGAAGCTGCCCTGCTGAAGCACTGAACCGTCATCTCCCTAAGGCACCTTGGCCTTGCCATGTTCCCAGTCAGCATCGCTTTCACATTTTCAGATAAAGTGCCTCAGGGCCCTTTGCTTGAAGATCTATGCCAAGGACCTCTGAAATCATGAATTCCGAAGCCTTAAAACTTCTTGTCACAGTCTTTGATGAAAATGAAGCAGAGATTTACGTTCATAAAAATTTCGACAGGTGACAATTATCAAGGATGTTCAAGTGATGGTGATAAGATATTAAAAACCAATTTAATCCTGCTTACCTTGTACCCATAATGTATCTTCTGAGGATTAACCATAAAGTCATTGGATTATTCGTGAAAATTCAATTAATGCTATTTGATCCATTTCAAAACTCTACCAAAGAGGCTAAAAGGTAAACTGTAGAAATGTAATTTGTAAGGGAATCTACAGCTCCCGAGTTGCAAAGAGGACAGCAAATCACAAATGCAACACTTTGAACAAGGGGCACCAAATTTATTTTCAAGTATGTGCCCCAAATTTTTCTTCAAGGGTAGAGTTCATTTACATCTGCTTCCAGAATATTACTTCCTTGTTTTTAACTGTTTTTTATAAAATATTTGTCATTGATTGCAAGGGCCTCCAAGATCTTCTGCGAAATTTGTTGTTACATTGCTGCTAGAGCAATTATGGTAAATATTGCCAGCTCAAATCAGTGCAGCAGTGGAGTATTCACAAACCACAAAGATGTTAATCCCTTTTTTGTTATGTGTTTTCATCCAGGGTTCAATTAAGTCTCTAATCACCAGTTAATTTTTGGTTTTGAGACAAGTTCAAAATATGAGGGTAAAAGCCTATTCCCCAAAATTTTGAAGCGTTCTGCATGAACTAAGCAACTACTTCGTTGATTTAAAGTAAAAAAAAATGACATTTCATGTCATCCCTGGGGAGGGGGGATGGAATCTAGAATGACATTCAAGAAGTCATCACAGTTTCCTCACCAAAGAAATTCATTTAAATCTCAAGTTTAAAGTTAAATCTAATTCTACAATCCTGTTTAATTAAGCAGTCTTTAGCTCTTTTCACCAAGGATTTGTTATTCCCTTCTGCCTTCTCACCAGGACTGGTTAGATTTTCTGAGTTTAATTTTTATCACAGTTCTCTCTGCCTTTCTACCTCGGTCATGTACTCCGAGGCAAAAACCACCTGTTAAAAATATCTACAAGCTTTCCTTTGTAACAAGAGGTTAAAAATTAGAGAAAAACAGAAAAACTGTATGCCAACTCTGACATTCCCTCAGGAAACACTGCAAGATAGGGAAAATTTTCAATATTATGAACTAAAGGCTCAGGCTGTCATTTCCGTGGGAACTGCTGATGTTCTGCTGCTATGACTTTTGTGCAAATGAAACTGTGTGGGTGAGAACTGTATTTAAGTGGAGTGGCTGTGAACTTACACAACGCAGACAAGATGTTCTGCTGCAATTTAACAATTTAGTAAGAAATTGCAATTGCAAACAAACCTCACAGCCAGCTATCAATATGCAGGTGAAAGACAGTAAAGAGAGTAAAAAGAGTACCTCCCATCGGCAACCTCTCTTCTCCACTCATTTTTTTCAATTAAATGCATAGTCAGGTCAAATCATTGCTCAGAATTGTACTAACATAAGTCAGATACAGTAAGAAATTATACCTATTTAATATATCTACATCTTGAAATTATGTGCATGTCTTGAGTTGTGGTTTATAGACAAAAAAAAAATACATCTATACTATATTCTGAGTTTATAATTTATTGTTCTTACATTTGAAATGCAAAATGGTGACTCACTTTCCAGTATGTTTTCAACAGAATTTTGACTCTATAACTTAAAGCTGAAGTTCCCACCATCCAGGTACTATGATTTTCTCCATCGCTCATATTTTCTAATCCTTCAGATGTAGCTATAGGCATAAACCAAACACCCAGGAAAATACTTGTAACTTTCCTTAAAATCTACCTACTATTCCTACAAAGCCCTATTTTGAAGGGTTTTTAAATAGTTAATAAACTGAACTTCTGAACACTTTTTTAATCTGAAGTTTTTAACCATTTTTGTCAAGGAAGAATAAAAGCACACTTCTCATTATTGACTTTTTAAAGTTTGTAACCCTTGTATTTCAACAGCAACTAAGAGGAATAGGAGTCTCTGCAACATCAGTATAGCTCACTTGCAGGTCATTCTTAACTCTGCGTAAGCAGTAAAGCAGCTGGCATCAGTTACCTTACTACAGAAGAATTTTCCCTGCGTTTCTTTACTGTTAGTGAAGAAGGATGCTAATCACAAGTAAGGTATAAGAACGCACTTATCAGATTGTAGATTAATATAAATAATCTGATGAAAAGAGAAAACTCACACCTCATTTTATATTTGACACATGAATACTTAGACTATGTTTCACTATTGCTATATTTAAAATACCTTCCCTATAATCAGCACATCACACTGACACATGCTAGTGGTGGATCGACCCTTTATCCACAGCAACGCTTCATTCATAAAGCGAAATACAGCCACTTCAGATGCAAGACACTATCAGGCATTTCATGGAAGCAGTGTGACATGTCAGTGCTTCAGAAGAGGAAGTGAAGAAGATAATTAATTGGAACTTTGAGGGAAATTTTTGGAAGAATATAATTAGCTGGCTTGGAACACAGCCAGAGCACTAGGACGAAGTAACTCTTACTTGTGAGAAATGAACCTTAAGATATTTAAGTGAGAAAGGTCATACACACTGTTGACTTTCCAAGAAACCGTGCAAGATGTCATTGACCCAAGTGTCAAATATGCCTGAAAGTAAATTGCAACAGTTAGGTTTGTGTAAAGCAAATAAATCCTTACACAGTTAAAATAAACACCTTCCTTTAATTAGATTTGCTGAAACCATTGATGATTTCTTTAAGACTGAAAAAATACAGCCATTTAATCTAAGAAAAACAGTCACAGATTGGTTTTAGATCACCTGAACTGACCACCTGCTTGTTTTATTCGAATGAAGGTGACTTGGAGTATCAAAATCCGTGATGGGTACATTTGTCCCCCTTTAGCTATTTTAAGTGTTCTACAGAACAGAATTTAAGGCATTGAGGTTTTCATTAAATATGCTACAATAATCAGAGTAATGTCCCATGCTGCAAGAAGAAATAAACAGAGCAATAAAATTAAAACAATAATTGAAAAACCTGAAGAGCTATAACGCCCTTTTATTAGAGATTCTATGGACTGTATGCCAAGAAGGTTACAAACCAAAATTCCAGTCTCTTGCCCTGTACATGTATACTGTCATCCATTCTGTCAGCTCATTCTCCATTGTGACCCTGTGGACACTCATTAAATGAAGGGGTCTTAAGTGAGGAGATGGCGATAGGAATACAGGGGGAAAAAAAAGATTTATATATATAAATCAGTTCAGTAAGCATGCTGAAAATTTTAAACTGTGCTAAGGAGATCTGCCATCTGGGATGCTGGCCCGCAAAGAAAAGGAGCATTTGCAGTTGTGAATATGGATCTGGTATGATGCGTATTGTTTCTACTTCTTTGGATTCGCCACTGCTCTTCAAGCCAGTATAATCTACTGCGTGTGAGTTCATAAGGCGAGGATCAGGAATTGTCAATCAAACCTCTTTCAGACTATTTTCTGCAATTTTCTACAGAGTTATATAATTGCTATGGATTAGATCTCTTACCTAAAGGCAAGCTTTGCTAGTTCCTGAACATAGTTCATTGCCTCACCCACTTGAGGATGAACAAATCTTTCATCTGCCGCCACATCAATAGTTTTTGCAACAACATCTTCCTGTCCGGCATGACAGGAGATTAATGCAGATTGAATTTGGTACAGCCTTCACCCTTCAGCCTGCCTGCACAGATATCCTCACTAGAAGTAGAACTGCACATAATACACCCTACATGACTACAAAGATTCACAACTGCCAGGCAATAGCTAGGCATTTTTGTGAGTAGCAGTAGATCCTTGGAGGCTTCAGAAATGATATTTTTGTAATGACTGTAGAGGTGGGCATATGTAGATTGAAAGGAGAGAGAAGCCCAGCCAAGTCTCACTGATCTGGTGGCAGACACTTTCTTCATTCTGCACTTATTTTAAGGCAGTTTTTAAAAGCATCTGCACCTACGAAGAAAAGCCTCAGTGCGTATTTCAAGGAGATATTTAGAACCACACAGTTTGACAGCAGAAAAGTGGGTAGAAATCTCTCCATCCAAAGAGTGTATGGCCTTTCAATAAATCCTTAGAAACAAACACACACACCCTTGCCCTTGATTTTAAACTGTAGAAGAATTCTGCTCTGCATGGGATTATTTATTAAACATGTACTATGCTTAAAGCAGGCAACTGAAAGCTGAACAAAAACAAACCAAAAAGAAGCAGCAAAAGAGATTACCTGAAAATTGTTATTTCTGTATTCTAAGGAGCACTTCCCAAATAAGTATTCAGAACCTGTCGCACCCCTCAACACCCCTCCCAAAAAAAAAGGGTTCAATTTTTCTGTGTATCCCGTCTATAAACATCCATCCTAGTTATGACAGGTCCAGAAGAATCTGAGACTTCACTGTCACATCCCAACATCTGCCTCCACAGCTGACTGCAGACACACTGCACTGCCAGCTGTAGCTGGGAGCCGTAACAACCTGGGGAGCCAACCCAGCCGGGTGAGCACCGCTGAACATCGTCTCCAACAGCGAGCTGATCAGGCTCTTTACTGCTTCACCACAACACTGCGCTCTGAAAGGAAGTGGCTCAACAACAGGATCATGTCACCTTGCAAATTCCTTCCTGTTCTCTCCTACTATAATTGGCAGTTAAATTTAAAAGCTCAAAATACCAGTCTCATTTCTCCTGTATTGACCATAGAGCACATATTAAGAAAGAACAAATGATTCCAGTTTTTGACCTAAAGCACGTTCTCTGAGAAACAAAGCATCACCCCATTATATCACAGAGGTTTATTTTCTGTGGCTCTTAGCTCACAATGTTCCTTCTGAAAATTTATAGTCACATTACTGTGAGTCCTTGTGAGGAGAAGGAAGGTGGCTGGAAGAACAGAAGTGAATATAGTTTCAAGCTATGTCAAGGCTACAGATCTCTGCCAGCATTGCAGCAGCAGTCATGGATAAGAACTGGTTAAACCTCTGAAAAATTGCCCGCTATGGGAAGAGTTCCCCAGAACGCTCGTAATCTAAATCTTACAGACCAGCATAAAGGGCAGCAACTCCATCGTAATGCTACCCTGGGAAAGTTTCTGCTATATACATAGACATTGTACAATAAACTAAAGACTGATTCATTCTATACTTTTCTGTGGAATAGTTATCCATCATATATTTATGCTTTTTTGTCTTCTAATTTTAAAATTTTGGCTTCTCTAACTCAGTAAAATTTATTGATCAAAACAAGTTCAGTCATGACATCTAGCAGGTCAGAAATGCACAATAAACATGATATTGAAAGATATTCAACAAACTTTGGGTTAATGAATGTTTGACTTGCCTCCATATTGCCTATAGGCACTCTCATTTTGTAAATCAGGCTACAGAATGACATGGTAGGAATAAAAAGGTGAAAAGAGGGGCCAGTAGCAATGATAAATCAGACCTCCTCGTGCTAGCATCTGAGCTGGTATCATCACTGAATGCAGAGACAGCAAACTGGCTCACTCAGGGCAGGACTCAGCGTCTCAGTACCTGCAGCCTATTTCCCATCCATCAGCTGGGTCATCTACCCCTGGATAATTGAGATGTTACTGTACTAATTTTCCATCCAGGAGAGAACTTGGCTTTGAATGGTGTGATAGTGACTTTGCAAAGGCTGATTTACCAATGATCTAAAAGAAGTAAGTGTACTACTTAAATTTCCACTATAAACACAGTAAAGGATTTATTACAGCCATCCACACTGATATTTCTATCACTACAAAGTCAGACAAAAACTTGCAAAAAAATCCCTTAATTTTAGGCAAATCTGAACTCTTGAGTTTCCCTTCTGTAGAAAACTGAGTAAACAGCTACCTTCAGCACTCTTAACAGTTGACTTTATCACAGAGCCATGTAAAAAGCTTTATTTTGAATTCTGAGACTACAATTTAACTGGAATGCTTTGTTTTCATTTAAAATTTTACACAATACTTCCTAAGAAAGAGCTCTTCACTAGACAACTCCGATTTAAGACATTTTAAGTTCCCATGAAAGATTTTCTGAACTTCGGCTACAACATATTCCTGAATTCATTTCATCCTTTATCAACTGCACCTCCAATCTCTGCAATAAAGGGGTTCATACGGTTCTAAACTCTTAAGACTGGCTGCAGTAGATGGTAAAATATCTGGCAATCTTAGGATACAATGGAAGAACACCATTAAATAAGTAGAAAAGTATTTTTAATAAACTGGCATTAAATTTCTTCATATGCATCATAAGCTCTTGTATCCCCAAGAGGGCTTATTAGATTCAGATAAAATGTTTTAGAAAATTCCTATCACCTAACTACTTTAAGCTGCATTAATCATTTTAAATTCCACCCAAATCATGAGTAAAAAGTCTGCTCTCATCTAATGAATATAAATGCTTTCCCTTCCACAGCTAAATTTCTTGGGCTGAAGTTTTATGAACATTTAATGGAAGATGTTCACAGAAAATCCATTAAACAAATAAAAGGTTGTGTGTGCAAATTTCCTGTGCAATATGTGGTGTGGAAATTCATCCCCTTTATTGCTTAGCATTTTCTTTTAAAATATCAGGGTTAGATTTTAAGTATTTAAAAGTCATTCTTTTGATACTTTTGATTTTATTTATTTTTTTTACATCTCATTACTCATAATGTCACTTTAAAATTAGTTCCTTGCAAATCATCCTGAGCCATCCCTATCCAAGGGGGAAGAAAAAAAAAAAAAATAAATAAGAATAGCATAGAAATCACATAGGTCAACAGCGATGATCTATGAACAAATATCTTAATTCATTCACCTGGATCTCTCCACCGCATGTATGACAGTGAAATGCAGATGGGTTTTGTGAGATGGAATTCCCTGGCGCCTACTTTTGTGTTATCTAAATAAACAGCATTTACTTCTAGGCCTTTTGTTTGTCTTTCAGACTCAGAAATCTCCAATCAGAAACTCCCTCTCTTCCTTCCGAGATCCATAGACGCTGTTCCTCCCCAGTTTATAGTCTGTATTTATGTTGGCAGCTAGTGACTATCACATAGTGCCATGGGTATAAATGAGAAGGATGCAGATGATATTTGTGCATTAAGCTCTGGCCAGCTGTCCCAGGGTAGGATGACACTAACAACTTGATGAAAGCAGCTAGCTGAAGTGAAAACTAGATCGCAAGATACCAGATTAGTCAAGGATTAATGGCAAATGCACTGGACTGGGATTTGAGAATTCTCTACTCAGTTCCTGTTTCTACTCCATTTGTGACCTTGAGTAAATCACTCCGTCCCAGAACCCCAAGAGGTAATTAGACACTGTATTTCCAAGGATTTCAAAGTCATTTAGGTTCCCAAACCTAAGTGGTTCTAAATCTCAATTAAACTTGCCAGATCTGACCTGAGCCAAACCTGTCAACGCCCAGACTACCCTATCTGTCTTAGGGCATATCATTATGGGAGTCTTATCTTTTGTCAAAGATATGGCAGGGATGAATCACCTCAGTGCCCTTGATGGAGTCCTCTCAGTTAGACCAGAAGTCAGACCAACCTGCTGTTCAAGCTCACGGCACAGAAACACAGTTCACCTGCAGAATTTAACACACTGTTTGTGAGGCACCCATAAAATATATTTTGAGAATACTATAAATGGATTCGGTTAGATGGAAAAGCAAAAGGAGAGGCAAAACGGTGAACCTGAGAGGAACAACTGCCTTCTCAGTGTGAATAAGGCACGAAATCTACAGCACCACCCACATGGAAAGTGCAAGAATAAAAACAGCTGCACAATGCAGCTTCTTGCATCCTTTTCCAAATGAGCACTTACACTAAAAATTTGACTACTTCCATTCAGAGAAACACTAATGCAAGACCTTCCTCAGCATATCACGTAGCAGTCTGGGACCTCCCACTCCTTAAAAGCTGAGTGACTAGCTTGCTTAAACAGGTAGGGTCTTTTAAAAAGTTCATGAAGATTCAGTGCCCAAATGGAAGAGAAAAAATAGGTTTATGTTTAACTCTTTTAAGCCTTCTATGAAAATCCCAAACAGTATTCCCAGGTGAAATACAGTTTTGATTTTGTAATTCCTAAACTTTGCACATACTTTCTGTATTAATAGTAGGAACTCCAATAAAAGGCATCCATGCAATAAGCTCACTGAAGCCAAAGAAATTACAGTGATGACTAGTTTGGTCTACTGTCTTTTAATTAGCTCCTTTCACATTCAATTGACTGTGGTTTAGCTAGCTCTACAAAATCAAAGGTTATTGTCTATAGAGTAACTTATTCACCACAGATGTGCAACTTTTAAATCATACTCATCTCAAGAAGACTCTGCACCCAGACCTCTCTGTCTCTGCACCGGAACAGAAGGCAGCTGCCATGTGGCTCAGGCAGCTGGACCGTGCAGAAGGTTCTCTGCAGGTCTGAAGTTTTGCACCTGGGAGGATTTTGGCCACAGACACAGGGCAGGTATGTCGCCAAACATTCCCTCCAAAAGCCAGAGGAGGAAGAACACTTCCACAAGCAGCATTTGTTTTTTTTCCATCTTCACTGGCAAATTCTCTCTGAAGAGCACCCTGGAGACACGTACTAGCTAGGAAGCATCTGATGCTGCAAGTTTCCCCTGGGGCAGGGAGAGGCAGAACTTCTGCAGCTACAGTGAGGTCAAAGGGACACATACTGACCTTGGTGGATGTTAGGATCTACACAGATCGGAGGGAAGTCAAAAGGTTTAAAGGCTATATCCCTAGAGTCTTATTTAGGAGAGAAAAAAAGAATAAAATATATATTTTCCCAAGCTGCAGAAATTCAGTGCATACACTGATTAGAAGAACTATGTGCAATTTCTTGGCCTTACCATATATATACATTCCCCAAAAGTATATAAAGTGGGTCACACATGAATTTAGACACAGATGGATTTCTACCATCAAATTTTAACAACTCTGAGCTTTTTTTTTTTTTTTTTTTACTTTTCACAAAACTTATTCCTGCAAAGGTTTGAGGTTTGGTGTTAACACCCAAGAACAGTTCAAATACTCACACGAGGCTTTTCATAACTGCTCTTCACCACCACACACTCTCATGCTTCCACACAACTCTCTTTAATCTATCCTTCTATAGCTGGGAACAGCACCTGACATCTCTTCCTTCCCAGTTCAGATCTTTTATTTTCTGTAAACTAAGTGCATCTGGTTTCCCTTCTCCAGAGGCCACCCAGTCACTCCTTTTGTTTTTGAGCTCTCTGGATACATTCCCATGGTGAACCCTCACTCATGCAGCCCACTCCTTGAACACATCTTAATAATGCATAGAAATACACAGAATTCTCTCCCTTATTCTTACTTTCTATCATCAAGATTCTTCTGTTCATTAAACTTTACATACTTGGAGGCTTAAAACACAGTGTAAAATGAACTGTTTCACAGATCCAAAGAGATGTGGCAGGGCAGGGAAGTAAACTCTTATTCAGATAGTTGTCTGGGTGTTTGGTTGTTTTTTTGTGTGTTTTTTTTTTTTGTTTGTGTTTTTTGTTGTTGTTGTTGTTCAGTTTTTGTTGTTGTTGTTTGTTTGGTTTTGGGTTTTTTTTAGAGTTTGCTTCACGCTTTGGGTAAGCATTCAGATAGCTAGTCAGGAAGATTCATATATTTTACTTTTTCCTAGCACACCCACTCAATATATCTCAGTACTTGCTTAAAATCTGGACTTGTCATTGTTTTCATGAGCTCACATTCAAACAAAAAGATAATCGTCATATAAAAGGTTCATAAGGAAATGCAGAAACCAAAGGAGGTTCCACTACTAAAGCTTTATTGAGGAGATATAATTTCATTGGGGACAAAAGAAATCTAGCTGTGCAATTCCATATGGTAAATCAGGTGCTGAAACTTATTTTCTGTCTTCTCACAGTCCTTAACTGGAGCAAAGGACAAATCTTTTTATAGTTTTTGCTCTCATAAACATATTGTATTCACAATCCCCATAGCTCTACAATATTGGAACAGAAACAGCATGGGATTTGGGTTGAGGGTTTGGAGGGGTTTTGGGTGTTTGGTTTTGGTTTGGGTTTTTTCCTTGTCTTTTTTAGGGTAGTCAGTATTTCAGAGACTTACGTAGCTGGAGCCCAGTAAGGTTTTGATCATTACAGCTTCTAACTGCAATCCTCAAACACTTCCCTTATATTTTAAGTACACATATAAATAAGAAAGGAATTGAAAGTTAAAAAGTCCATTTTTAAAACCCTTCTCTCAGGATTATAACCTAGGGTAGTAAAGAACAAAGTCTTTATCTTCACTTGCAAGGAACAACACAGGAAAACTTACACAGTTTGCTTTGCCACATGTGAATTGTGTCAGCGCCCCAAATGTACGAAAATCAACACTACTATTGTTACTCATCAGCACCTCTTTCTCTCTCTTTCTCCTTATATAGGTATTTATTTATCTTTTTTTCATCTTCAAAAAGGCACAAACAACCTGTCAGATATATTCAAGCATATGCAAAATTCTAACTAGACAGACAAAAATAATCTTTGTTCTTTTCCCCATGTGCTCTGTGGGAGTATTGTCTTGTTTGTATGATTGATTAGTTTGTATTTTATTACAGCAAAACCATTTTTCAAACACATGCATGAAGTCTGAAAGCAGAAGAAAAATATTTGAGCCAGACCTTTGCAGGACAAAGCAGAGGCAATAGAGAGCAGAACTGCAATGTTTAAAAAGACTGCAAAAGGCCCCATGAAATAATCTTAGAACACTTGGAAAAATAATGGTTTGGTTTTTTTTTTTTTTTCACCCCACCAGTAATTTAGTACTCAGAGTTGTATGTTAATATAAATTTCTCAGGAATAAAACAATTAAAAAAAAAAAAAGAAAAAAACACAAACATACAAGATTTCTAATAGCCATCCTATTTTCTCTGACTAATTAATTTTTTTTAGGATGGAATGGCAAATGAAACATCTGAAAATTGGCAGAGTAAGTTAAAGCCAGCAATGAATGCATCAGTAACCTTTGGAAAAGGTCACATTTCTTTTGATCATCCTTTGGTATGCTGTAATAATAGAGGCATACCAGTGCTTCCCATATAATTCTCTTCATGTTTTCCTTTTCCATATGACCTTACAGAGATACCCAATGCATTCTTATTTTGCTATCAGAGTACAATAATGTCTTTTTTTGTCAGCAATGAAGGTGAAAGAAAGTCACCCAACTGTACTACTTGGAAGATAGTTCCTTGCCTTTACTCTTGACAATCTTTAATATCATTTGTTAATTGTTAAGAATGCCTCTTATACAGAATGCAAGATTAAATTCATCATCCATAAATTACTTTTAATCTATAGCAATTCTTTAGTGTTCTTTAGCACAAATGTACCCTACAGACTATGCATTTCCTCAGCAGAACTTACTTTGCAAAATATTCATCTTAAACAATCACTTATATTTTCTTCATTTTAGTTATGGTAGTATTCTGCCAATCATAATCGTCACTGCCTACTACTCCACTGCTGAATGACGGGGTAAAGGAGCTTTCGTTCCTAAAATAGCTATAATTTTTTAAGTGTACTCATCAGCTAGTTTAGACAGCATAATTTAACTGAAGTCAATCACTGGAAAGTATTAGGAAATGCATTTGAAAAAGCAGCATGTAGCAATGATGCAGCAAACTGTCCCACAATCTTCTGCCTTAATGTTTGTTGCTTTTGCAGTATGGAACTTGCTCATTTTTCTAGACAGGAATTTTTAGAAGCCTCTACAAATAACTCACAGTATCAATAGTAAT
>NW_008619686.1:0-48079 GCF_000691845.1 Merops nubicus | reverse complement strand
GAATCCCCATCTTTAACACCTTTTTTTTTTTTTTTTTTAATGATATTGGTATTTGCTTAGGAGTTTAAAGGAAAATCCCGCCATCTCTGGAAAAAAAATGGTTTCTTTTCCAGTATGTTTTCCAGATACCCACCCTTCACTCTGATGCTCTGGGTGACCTTAGGCATTTCAATTGACCTCTGTAAACCTCAGCTCAGCTAGAAGACAGAGTCCCTTTGAAAAGCAGATGTTGCATCAGTGCTAAGTTTTCTTGGATAAATACATTTAAAATTAAAAGAAAGCTATGACTGTTCAATGACCTTTTAGTACACTTAATGTTGAGGGCTTTTCTTTTTGAGACTAAGTGTCTATCTGGAATTGCTAATGCAATTTAAAAAAAGGACAGAAAAAATTGTAACACCTCACATACAACTTTGGATTGCATTTTCATTACAATTCATACCAGATCCTTTGGCTGTATAACACCTTTTCTCTTGGTCTATTTTACCATAATTCATTTATAATATTGCAACATCTTCTATTCATGCAGCTTTTAATTTTAAATTCTATATACTGGATCTTTCATGCTGAAACATCCCAAACTCAGATTCATACACAGACAACAAAGGCTAGACCAAAAGTCTGTAACAAAGTGATGAATATAGTCAAAACAAACACACAAAAGACAGAAAGCTAAGAAACAGCATTTGATACGTGCAAAACGAAAGGGAGCTTTGCATAACAAGGATACCATGTCCCACACCATCCCCAGGCTCTGCCATCTGAGCGTGGATGTTTGCACTTGTCAGGCACCGGCTCCACACGCTGCGCTGAGCAGCTGTGAACCACAAACAGAGTGAGCAGAGCAGGGTTTGGTGGCATGAATGACTGACAGCCCCAGGGCTGGGGAGAGCCCTGGCAGTGGCTGAAGCAGTCCCTGAAGTGGGCAGGAGTAAGTGTTCCTCAGCTCCTCCGTCAATGACTCAGCACACACAGACACACTTCAGTGTGATTTCAGTGAAATCTCTTCTGTCCTTTAAATCACCACCTGCTCTTCCCATGGTTTTATTCCCCTGCTTTTGCATTTTAAGGGAAGAGAGCACAACGTTCACTTTTTTTTAAAGTCTATTTGGCTTTTTGTGATTTTTTTTTGTTTTGTTTTTTAACGCACTTAGTATGTGACATCAGTTACCAAACAGTTATTTTCTAACTGGATCTACACATCTTCATTTATATGAAACTGCTTTTAAAGCAACTCCCCCAGAAGTTCTGTCTTAAGCCAGGCCAGATTCTACTTTATTATATCCTCTGTTCCTCAAGTGCAACTGCTTGTAAGGGAAAAAATACAACACTATTCATCACAGCAGATTCCTTCCGATTTTTTTTTTTCGTATCATCAGTGCTCTGATTGGTATGAGGAGAAACAAGAAGAACAAGTAAACACAAGTTTACAAATTCCCACATTCCAAACCCCTAAGACTTTACTGCTTCTAAACCCTTACGGGAGTTCTGCACACTGGAGAGCGGTATCATAAACATGCTGGCACTTTGGAGGAGGGCACTGCTAACTGCATAGATGCTAATTAATGTATTTATCCCCATAAATTCCAGGAAAAGGTGAGAAAGAAGGGTTTATGGTACCTGACTAACTTGATCCTCATCCCCATCCACTGCCAATTATTAGAAGCAACTGTTTGCAGCAGACTGGTGTGGCAGAAAGCCTGTGCAGAACGTGTATCTATGCATACTCAACGAACTGCTCTATAGGGAGGGAGGAAATCTGAACAGGGCAACAGCACCTGGCACCCTCCCAGTTGGCCACTGCCCACTTGCTTAAGGAGGAGGAGAGCACAAGCTCCAGCTTTGAAAGCTGCTTCCTTCTCCCCTAGCCCACTGGACCTCCATCCACATAGCCCAGACTCCTATCAGAGTTGATTAAAAGCAAAGCAGTAAAAAAATCGCTATTGTGGGGTTTTTTGTTTTTTTTTTTTCACTCTCACCACTGCAAACAGAACAATTTTCTGACTTTCTGGGCTATGTTCAACCACAGAATTCCCTAGCAAGACTGAGAAAGAAACCTTGGGAAGGCTTAGGAGGCTATATAATGAGGAGAAAAGGTCACCACCCAAGCACACCTTAAGCATCTAAAGTTTGGTTCAATCTTTAATATATTGCATAGTATTTTAACACATCATTATCCTTACAGTATAATACTAGCACGTTAAAATATATGCTGCTGTGAATAACAATAGAGAGTAGAGCCTCAACTGTAGGCTCTACTGTCAGAAAGACTGTCATTTGCTGTGTTTGATGACCACCTAGCATATAGTGGGTATTACAAAAAATGAACAACAAAACCAGTATTTATTAATTAAAACTCCTACTTAGCCCTTTTTATGTCACAAAGTTACTAGTAACACAGTTACTGTAGTTTTAATGCAAACTCTTCGTTATCTTCTGTGGGTTTGAATACTATGTTCAAAAGTGAAATTATATTTGCCTTTCTAGTAAACAGAATTCAAGTACTCTTTATGCTTTGCAGTCTTGCAAAGAGTAGGTGATTTATCACTTGAAAATACCCTGAAGAATTTTGAATTATTCTCTGGAGACTGTTAACTGAATTCTCTTAGGTATTTTGTAAGTCTTCGTTCCACATTCAGGTACCTGTGTTTACATCTGAAGATTGTCTGGTTGTCCATGCACTCAGACCAAAGCATCTTAACTTACAAAAGTATTCTCCAAGACCATATCAGAAGACTTGTTAAAACTGAGGTAAATAAACACTTCCTTCATCATCCACAAATCCCTCAGATATTATCATAGAACGTAACTGGGTTGGTTAAGCATCCAGACACCTTACCCTTCACATGCCCGGAAATATCTCCCAAGACAACCTGTGCCCGATTTTCCCAGGGTCCTACTGAAGTCAGCTGCCTTATGCTTCCCCATGTAGACCTCTTGGCCATTTTTGAAGATGGATACAGCATTTGTCTTTCTCCAGTCATGAAGAAATTCCCCTCGTTTTCATAGTCTTTCGCAGGCAACAGACAGTGGCCTCTATAGAACATCAGCCAGCTCTCTGATCACCTTGGATGCTATCTATCTGTCCCCATGACCCTGAATGGCTTCAATTCCCTCAAGGTAATCCCCATCTCAATCTTCAACCACTGCTAGCATCTCTTCTTGAACCCTAGAAGCTTGGGGCACCTTGTCAGAGAAGGCTGAGGCAAAGAAAGCCACAACTGATAATGAGATCATTGCCCATAGAACCAGATCCAGGCCTGCAGGGGGTTGCTGTCATATCAGCATTACAGTTATCACAGCATAGAACTGGGCATTAAGCTTCACGTGTTTGTCATGCACAAAAGATTTTATGTTGTCTGTGTCTCACCACCTTATCATTTCTTCACACCAGAGGGATCCATCAATTTCATAAGCAATGTCTTCCAGGCCGGTTTTGAGATTGAATGATAGGACAGCATTCCAAACACCTTAATCCTCACACGCTCATACACGTTGAGCTGCAACAGTTTTGACATGCAGGTCATAAGGTTGATTTGAGAATAACCAAAGCAGTTCACAAGGCTAATCTGATCACATCCAAACCTGTAATCTGCAATCAGCTCAAGTAAGGGCCTCTGGCTGCACAGGTGGTACAAAGACACCCAATGACCCATAACAGCTGGGGAACAAAAATCAACAAGACTGTTGTAGTAAATTCACAATGTGTACACAAGCCCTCTGAAAGAAGCCACACAAACACCTCCTGTGAGAAACAAAACCAGTCAAAAAATAAAATACAAGCCAACTGTGAGTTATATTATTTAATGTCTCATAGGCAATTATGCCTGCGATTTTGCATTAATCTCATTTCCCAGGATCAGTGTATAATCTGTGACCACTGAATTCTCAGACATTAATAATGATCTGAGACACTATGATCATCGGATATTTTTGATTTAGATTCATACATTTGCTGTACTCTAGTTTTATTCTTCATAATCACTCTCTGTCAAAACCAAGGTGCCCATGTATTTCTGCAGTGCAAGCAATGCTAGCCTCTGTCTTCTGTTAGGACTAGAGTAAACCTGGACAGCTGGTTAACCCAAATGACTCTTACAACTCAGAAACCTACAACCTTCTTTCAGATATACACACAAAAATAACTGAGAGGGCCTAATTAGTACACTCTCGATTGAACATAGAGGCACAGCAGTAGTGAATTATAGTTCCCATCTAAAAGAAATGGCAGCTTTCATGGATTCCAAAAGCTAACTATCTACTCTCAAACTCTTCCCAACCTAGAAGTGTCACCTGACCCTCTGCAGTAGCAGAGTTTGACGTTCCCCTTTCTCTTACCACCCAAGATAACACAGTCTTTCCCCAATACTTTCCGCATCTGCTACCAACAAATCCTGGACTGAAGCTGTTCCCAGAAAAGCTCTATAATGGTCCCACTTTCTCCCCAGAACCCTCCTATATTTGCTTGTTAATAAATTCTTCTGTAGAATCCCTGTACCACATTGTGTACACTTCATTAGGCTCTGCTGGGCTGCTTGCCCCATTTCCTGTGTCTAATTCTGATGTTGCCATGGTGCCATAGTAAGTACCAGAAGTAAAGACTCCACAACAGCAGATCACCTTTCACAGCACGAGCCTTTCACTAAAAAGGAAACCGTCCACCTCAATAGAGAGTATTGCTCCTAGTAAGCTTATTTTAAATGCTTATTTTATACTTTTAGACTTAAGTCCTCTAAGCTACCAGGAATTTCACATGCTGAGGACTACAGATTTTTCTTTTTGTTTCTCTGTTACTGAAGCATTACCTAAAACACCAAAAAGCTTGCTAAAAGTTTGCCTATTCATGCTTTTGACTTTTTTCTTTTTTTAAGTTTTCCATAGACAGATATTTCCCAACAAGCTAAGAGTGATTTCACAAAGAACTTTTTACAGTAACCTTGGCCAGAGATCATACCTTTTCCTAGAAGGGAAGAAAAACCAAATCAAACAAAAAAGAACACCACAGAGCAAACAAAGAAATCCACACCACAAAAAAAATAAACAAACATATTTGAATGTCAGATAAGTAAGGGGTGATTATGAGAAATCCTGAATCCTAATCACCACACTCTTGTTTCTTGCTAGACTCTCACCTGGACTAGAACAAACCTATCATCAATCTCAAACTCCAAAAACCTTGAAAGTCTTAAAAATCCAAACTGGATTATTAAAAAGATAACAATTTTTGCAAGATACTGGCAAATACCTTACGAGATCAACTGGCACCTCAAAAATTCCATGAAATAAAGTTAAAAGTCTGGGCTGACCATTGCCAGAAATTTTCTGCAAAGAAATGCTTTTCAATATGAAATAGGGAATAAACTATGCAATCAAATGATGCTTGAATAAAGTAGAAAGTCCAATTCCATGTATACCTCTAGTACTAGAAAAAGTTATACAAACACTTAATTGGTGAATTTTTTTTTTAAAAACGGCACACATGCATACATACAAGTACACCCAAATACACCCTACACAATATAGCAACCATGCAAGTCAACTAGGATCTGGGAAGTAAAGTTGGATTTCTTCAACCAGATCAAAATCTGGGGACCATGCTGCATTCACTCGCATACGCAAAACACTTTTTCCACCACTGCCTGTTGAAATACGAGTCTCACTAGTACTAGTAATGAGTGGTAATTGTTCCAGCAGTGAAAAGGAAAAGCATCTCTCTCATTCTTACACAGCTGTGGTGAAACTGCTTCCAAGTCAGTTTTCCACTAGCCAAGCAGCAACAAGTCATTCCTAAATCAGCATGCTGGAAGCAAGAGAACAGATAAGCTCGGGAGGGTCTTTGAAATTATTCATAGACTTTCTACTGACAGTTTCAGTAGAACTTTTAACATTAAACAGCTTGCAAACTGAGATCATCAACAGCGCATCAGCTTGTATCAACTACAATCCTTCTGCAGGTTTTAAGTTATATACAGCAGGCAATAGTGTAGCTCAAAGTGTTCATAGAAAAGACTGTAGGAAGCTGGAAAATGCAGATATTTCAAGCACAATTCAGGTTTTAACTGTTGCTTATGATAATTGTGTTAAGTAATATACACCGTTTAATTCTTGAAGGGAATAATTTATATTATTTTCTCATTATAAGCACAATTTTGTATCCATAAAAAAAGGAATGGCTGGATTTTAACCTATTATTTCTTTAGCAATGGGACAGTACACAACTGACAATGCAGTTACCAGTGCAAACTTTTTGATATGCCAAGTAATACTTAAAATATAACTTCAAAATTTTTCATGCACAGAACTGTGGGGTTTACAACTACCTGTTTTTCTGCGAGTCAAGAGATCCGTACATGTTCAGGAAAAATTCCTTTAAACTTCATGATTGTGAAGAAAGGTATGTAAATGAGACATTCTATGATACCACTGAAAGGTTTGTGAAACTAATGCTTCCATTACATGCACAGTCCAGTCATACTTCTGTAAATCTTTATGAACTTGAAGTGTTTTGTATTTGAAATACACTAAAAATCTCCCTTCTCTAACAATATTGAGAGAAATTTTAGGCCTAAATTTCCATATCTACTTTGTCTACTTCTAGTATGTGGGCATGCATCATTAATGTCAACCTATTTCTTCTCCTAACTACCATTTTTCTCCTTTAAGTGTATCAGGTACATTCTGACATGTGGGAAGCCACTGAGATTTACCAGGTTCAATCTCTTGCATGAAGGTTCAACTACTAATGCCAAAAAGAATATGCTATAATTATTTAGTTAGGATATAAAAAAAAAAAAAAAATCTTAATTTCACTCAGACTCCAATCTTCAGTTTCACTATTCTGTTAATGAGCTGCAATTCTCCACACTTGCCTGTCTTTACCGTGGGCTACAGGGAACATGGTCCTTCCCTTCTTTCTTGTTTGAAAATATTCTAGAATATTGCAAGCGCTGTAAAGGCAACAGCATTTATATTGTGGCCCTTATTTGGGGAAATTTACACTCTTTGAAATGTTGCCTAAAACATCCATTGATTTCAGCAAGATCTAGCTGGAGCTTTGTTGATAGGAAATGGCAGAAGATTTCTTCAGGCATAGCCCACATGACCATCCCTTTTTGACAAAGAATTAAGCTAATTAGCATGGCTAATCATATCCTACACTGACAGATAAAAAGTACACAGTTTTGTCACTGATCTAGCAGTGCACTTAGGCAATGTGTAGTGTATGACCTTAAGTAAACGAACAATGTTCCTGAAGTTCTTAGTAGCATCTTTCAAGGTATACATGCTTCGCTGCAGAGAGATCCAGAGTAGGATGAAAACCGCCCATATTCACATCAGTGTAAAACCAAATGGCTGGAGAGAAATCACTTGTGGACAAAGATTAAAACTGTGGGAGTCTTTCTCATTGTCCTTGTATATCTTCCTTATATACCACTCTGCAGTGTTTCATCAAGTCAGACATCTATCACTTCCCTTGCAAGACTATTCTGGCTAATCTATCTTACTGCCAAGAATTTTGCTTCAAGTACTCCCAATAAGAAAGAAATCCAGCATGGGATTTCTGGCATTGTCTCATTAAATCAATTGGTTAATCTATTATTTCAAAGTCACAGGCATGACTAAGGAATTCCTTAGTATCTTTGACACTAGCTAATTACCTTCATAAAACTCATCTATAGCTACTGCATGTTGTTCTTTGCATTTTCCACTTAGATGAAGGACATAGTAGTTGTTCTTTTGTTTAGAACTAAGAAAAAGAATTTCCCCTCGATTTCGGAGACAATCTGTCTATCCATCATAAGAGACTGTTATGGGTCTTATAGAATAAATATGCAGTTTCACAAAGACAGGTGTTCTGGTTTGCATCATGCTTCTGTTAGAAAATATCCTAACAAATGATCCTTTCACCTAAAGCTTCTCCTGATATTACAAATCTTTCCTTTCCTTTCTGCTCTTTCTCCCCTCTTAGCTTTTACTGCTTTCATCACAGTTGCTGACAGAAATTCTCCATTTCATTTTGGAGGACAGTAAGATACCTCATTCTTCCAATCTGTTCCAGAAGGAAGAGATCAAAACCACAAACCCTGCTGAGAAACTGTCTTCCATCAGCTTGAGCTTTACTACTTACAACTATAGGATTTGAAAACTGCCACTTTGACAATTGCAAAAGACTGTCTCAGTTTGTTACCTTAGACCAGGATACACGGCAGCTTTTAAGATGAATATCAGTGCTGTTTGGCCTGTACAATTAAGCCTACAATTTCCCTGTATTTTCTGAGGACACAAAGAAAGGAGCACAACAGTGTCTTCAGCAGTTGGTAGAGCCACAGAGAAGCCACAGAGGAGCTACAATGCTCCTCAGCAGGTATGCAACCAGAGAAGAGAATACAGTCTTCTAGGTTTTCAGTGAAGAGAAAAGCAAACTGAGGGGATTCTTGCATGCTATTAGGATTTTCCAGAAGCAGCACACCATCCAGAAGCATTTTGTAAAATAAAAGGCCTTTCCCATTCTAGGAGTGTTTGACTTTACCTGCAATCCCATCTCTATCTGTCTTCACACTGGTCTCCACCAGCTATGTTCACATGGGTGCTGACCTCACCTAGGCACAGGATGTTTGGGATAGAGTTATTTGGATCAGAAGGAAGTGAGATATACAGTTGATGACTATCTGTGCACTGCTGGCATTTGAAAGGAGAAACTCTGCCTAGCAACACACTGAAATTTACGCTCAACTTTGACTTCAGTAAGCTACTCACATTTCCAAGATTCAGCAAGCACTTCACCAGGTTGAGACCACAAGGTCTTATAATATAACAAAGTAGAGGTAAGTAGCTTGTCTTACAGTGACATAAACCTAAAATAACTGCAGCTAAAACCGAAAGTTTCTCCAGATTTACACTGATGTGAAAACAAGTACTGACCTATTGTATTCACAATCCCCAGAGCTACTATACTCAGTTCTTTATATTACAAGTTCTTTCTTGGCTTTCTCAACAGAAATAGCTATACAATTATTGTGTGCATGAGTTATATTGGCTCAGAAAAATCAACTAACATGGGATTCAGCAGGCCTAAGAATTATGCAAAGACTGTTTTAATCAGCTTAATATTGAAAAGAAACTATTTTGTTTTTTAAAAAGTGCATCTACCACAACTGCAATAAAGTTCTTTGTACACAAGCAAATTGGCAATGTTTTTTTCTGTGCAGCTGAAGGGCTGTGGACGTTGGAAATTAAAATCAGTCATTCCATGAAGAAAGAGAAGCTGTATAATAATAAAAATTAGTTTTAAAGCAAATGTAAAATTCCTTATTTGTGTGCATAAATTAGAATTAGAAAGAAGGAAAAGAAGAGTAAACAAAGAGTTTTTAAAACAAAAGACATTAGACCTAGTGCAAAAGTGGGCTGCACCCACCCCTGTTGCCAACTGTAGCTTTACTCCAATTAATGAAGCCACATCACTGTATGGACTGAGTATATTGCGAAAATATATTCAAATTTAAACAATATTGCCTTCGAATATCAACAATGAAATAGAAACAACCTTACATGGAGCATATCTTGCTGCTGTCTTTAGATGTAGATGGATGGGTTATGGGAAACATTTGCTCTTTTTATCAGGGGCTTACTGCTTCCAGTAACCCTATCAATGGTAAGTGTTTGTAGGAACATGTCTTTAATTTACATAAGTAATTGCCAACTACACTTTTTCTCTAAGATGCAGAGAAAAGTTCATTTGAAACTAATTCTGATCCAGGAATTCTTTTTTACTTTTTTTTTTTCCTGCAGTTCAGAGATACAGATGGAAGAATGGTCCTCAGTCAAATGGCAACCTCTTTATAAATTGTTTTCCACGTCATTTCACTGAGTGTTTTGCAGGTATTTCATTTCATTCCTTGACAACTGACCCAAAATTTTGGTCTGGTTTACTTGGGAGAGAGGTCTTGTCTTTGGTGTCCTTGGTTAAAAAAAAATAAAGTTAGCCTGTAATTCTTCCATATATGCCAATAAAGATTCCCTCACAGCTCTCACCCTTTTTTCTTTACAATGGCATTTTGGCCTTATTACTTATTAGGATCGGAAGCAAAACATCCATATCCTTATAAATTAGAAAATGTTTAATAAGAATGAGCTTGAACAAATTTTTATTATAATGAAAGGATTAAGCTGCATGATAGCATTAATATTTAGGAAAAATTAAACAAAATTGCTTTTTGTCTGCTGCAAACTATGTTAAATATTTAATATGCCACAATGTAGGGACACCATTTCAACAAAGGATATGACAACCTTTGTGTTATGAAGCTTCATTTCAGTGGTTCAAACTTAGTTGGAAAACTTAAGAAAGCGAAATCTAACGCCATTTGCCGATTTTCTAGGCAGTTAGAGCTGACAAGCTTCCAAACCTGTGCAGGTCTACATCAGAAAATCGTGCAAACAGTGGGTCTAAAGAGGCTCTCTCTTGTGGCCTCTATTGGCCTGGCACATGCACATTGTTTACTTAGAAGAGAGCACCAAGTTTAATCGTTCCGGACCTCGTGGGAAGCATTTTTGTTGCTTTGTTCAGTGTGTCTGGGTGTATTTTTAGACAGCCTTAAAACAGGGGTTAAAAAAAAAAAAAAAGCCATGGAAGTAGGTGATAAAAGGGTGACTTTTTTCTGTGATCTATCAGTAGATAACATCTATATAAATATTTTGAGAGATAAATTCCAGCTCTCAGATTAGAATAATGGAAAACTTGGAAACTTTCAAGCTTTCTCTAGGAGTTTAAAAATAAGTCTTGGGGTGGGGGGGATTAAATACCCAAACCCAAGTTTGACCTGCTTACAGCCAGGCTATGCATTGAATGAAATTTTAAGGTAATAAAATAACAGCGTGATGTAGTAAATTTGGTAGTAGATTTAAATTGTTTTCAGATCACTGAACTGAGAGGCAAACTGAACGAAAAAAAATTTGAGTTTGCTCCAAAGCTGATCCTTAAAATGACCTTGGGGGGAGGGGGGGGGAAGTCTATTATCCTTTGCCTTTACGTCTCCTGTAAAAAGTGATAATAAACACTAGTTAAGCATTCTATTTTCACCTTGAGATGAGACTCTGAGCAGAAGACAGTGAAACATTACAACCACTTTGATTGATCTGGCCAAATTCCTGAAATCACCTTTCTTGCATCATATGCCCCCACAAAAACCCAAGCAGAAATATCCTAACTCCTCAGAGCCTGTCAAGGTCTCACTGGTTACTTTATAAGCCCTCCTTCTACCTCAGCTGACTATCCATTTTATCTGTTTTCACCTGTATACATGTTGTAGGCCTCTTGCGATCCAAGTATGGTAGCATCCTCTGAAGCATTTATTTTTTCCTTCATTTCTTATGGAAGTTGTCTTTACTGTATAAAAATAGTTTCCTCCTTTGCAATTAAAAACTTCAGTTAGCTTATTATTGTGAAACTGAAAACATAGCTTCAACTTCTGAGTACTACTGAGTTTTCATGTCTGTAACGTAATGTACTTTTTTTCAAGGCACTGTTTCCTGAAGTTCCTATCTCACATTCATAGAAATACAACACAAAACAGGAGAGTAGAATTCAGACAACGCCAGAGACACAGCAGTATTTAGTTTCCAGATTTTTCCTGCCTCTGGCCTATACAGCCACATTTTGATATGCCACAAAAACTTCAAAGAAATTTCTATTTCCAGCAGTTTTTATATTTTCACTAGTTTTTTACATTAAAAAAATACTAATTGACTAGCATTTCAAAACGACAGCTTAGTCTGAAACTAAGATAGAAGACACGTATCACAATGTAGCAGAAAGTCGAGGTAAAAGATAAATGGTGTTCAATAACTCTAGAAGTTTGTCTTGTTTACCACTAGTACAGTAAGAAGATACTATATTTTAATAAAACTGAAGTGCATTTTACATTTTTTGAAGCTTGACTTCAGTAACTGTATTGTGCTACTAAGTGCCAGTTTTGTGACATTTTAAATTGTTTATGATTATACACACAAAGCAAAAGTGCTTGGATACCAACATAAGTATGAGTACCGAAGTGCACTTTGAAAGTAGAACTCAAAATATTAAATATCTATTCTTAAAGCAAATCTTAAAAAAAGATTCCAATAAAGAGCTTTTATTGAGGCATTAGTGACCATTAACTTCTCATGCATGTGGCTCATGCTGTCAGGCAGAACATTTTAGTGACACTTGTAACTGTTGTCTGTGAATATATACACCACTTGTGCATCTGCTATGAAGTATCTCAGCTTCACTTACCAGAAGGTTTTCTAAACCTTAATCCACATTTTTGGTGGCTTCAAGAGAAACAGCTTTTATTAATTACATGTTAAATTAAACCCATAAACAGCCTCTATGTATATCAGCACAAGATTCTGTCAGTGGATATATCTTGATTTCACTGCACTGTACTTTCAGAGAACTGAAACCTTAAAAAAAAAAAACTGTAATAACAAGTTTGTTTTGGAGCTAAAATTCTGTACCAACTTTGTCAAGGAAATAAAACCCTTCAGTCTCAACTGTAAATATTAAGTTATTGGAATGCTAGCTTCTGTTATCAACATATATAGGGTAGAAACTTTACAAGCTAGAAATCCCTCCTTCAAGAAAGGCAACCCAAAACTAAAACCAAAACTACAACAAAATATTACATCAAAATATTTCACTGCCATCGCTCCCCTTCCCACGTGTGCACGCTGCTCAGTGTCCTGATGGTTTGGTAGAGAATGGTTTCCCTTCCCTGCAGAATTTCAGGGGAAACCACACCGTGGCAGTACTGTGAATGTAAATGCGATGCTCTATTGTGCAGCAAGATAAGAGTCTTTTAAGAACTAAACCATAACCAAGCATGGGAAACTGTATTTTGGTTCACTGTTGCTTTATATAGAAGACATCCTGGTTTCTATCACTCTGAGAGTGGAAGAAAAACATGCAGTTGACATGCAATTTATTTCCTTCTGTATTTTTAGTATCCAGAGGCCTTAGACAGAGTTAGTCACACATTTCACTCCAGGCTACTATTTTCTCTCCATTTTTATCCACTCTTTCATTTCCTCTATTTTTAATTTCCTCTCTATTCAGATACATTTTTGAAGCCCAGTCTCTTAGTGTAAACTTGGAATTCTTTGCCAAAATAAAAGGAAAAGAAAACAAACTGAAGGAGCGTCCCCCACACAAATATATATACACACACACACACCCACAGACACTTATGATTCATCTAGGTTATTGGTTTCTATACTTCCACAGTACATAGATACAAGTTGATGAATATTAGAAATGACAAATCCTGAATGCTTTGTACATTTTCACTGTACTGTGAGAATCTTGCCAAAGATTACAGCCACACAGATCACAGATGTCAACTTCTGACGTACAGATATTTCACATCAGGGTGAGGGGCAAGACTTTACAGTAAGTCTGAAAGAAGAACTCTCAGTAGATCCCACAGTTACAGAAATAGAAAAGCACAATGAATTTAACTCCTACACACTGCTTTAAGGCATCTTGAATATTGACATGAACTCTAACCTTTGCCCCGGCATCTTTACCTGCAGTTCAGTGTGCCCTTTCAGACTGATTTACAAATGTCCAGACTTGCATTTATTCACAGAAATAATGTCAGGAAAGCAGAGTTAAAAGAACTCTGATAAAAGAAAAGCCATTCACATTTTCTTCTGTGTAATTGATGTCTCGTACTTTTTCTCCCCTTGTTTCTGTGCTCTGAGTAACGCTTATTTTGCAACTGCACAACAGTGGAAATTTCCTCCAGGTGAGCATTTGGTGATCATTCTCAGTGCACAATTAAAGGCCAAGACAGCAAGTAATTTACTGGTTTTAAAGCCTGTGTGCTTTTCAGACAGAAAGGTAACAGTTAACATAGCCATATAGGATCAAAGGAGCGTAACATACAGCATTATAACACAAGGCTTTTTTTTTCCCCCACTTATAGAGAGAACTATATTTTTATCCCTTATTCCCACTTAAACCAACTCCCCCACCATTTCACGTGGTGCACAAACAATATTTTGCCTTTTTGTCATCCTTTTAAAGCAACTTTGAGACTTTTCCTGCAAGGGTTAACATCCAGTGTATCTCAATATGTTTCCTTTTCCGATTACCTTGGCTTACTTTGGTGCTAGCTACAGAAGCTGCTTCTGAAGGTAAAGCCCTTCTGACTGCACCCGCAGCAGCACTTCTCCCCTTGCTGAGTCATTCCTCAAGTTCACCTAGCCCAGTGCTTTCCAAGCAGGATTGGCACCACAGCCCCTTCCAGCAGCACCCCAAGGAGACTTACAGTCCCTCAGGAGAGCCCAGGGAATTATGTTTAATTAGTAAAATCTACACACAAATATACATATGCTGCATGACTCCCCTTCATTGACTGAATTACATTTAAAAAGCAGCCATAAGAGCATTAAACTATCCAGTAGAGTAGCAGATGGGGAAAAATTCTTTTCCTTATCAAAGCTGAATTATTATATCACTGCTGATCTCAAAGCTATGAGGTACTGGTGCTTTGTAACTATGCTGAGAAAAATATTAGGAGACGATTTTATCAAATATTAAAAGACATGGTAAATTATTTTAACTTGGCTATTCCAAAGAAATTTCTTTCTATGGTGAATCTATCCTTTTAAGTCAGATCTCTTTTTATCTTGAGCTGCAATAGCCTTTTCTATAAATTTGCTAAAGGGTATCACACATTTCCAAGAAAGCATTTTGAAAAATTCTGCATAGAATGAATACAGCAATTTATTATTTTTTTTTTTTACAGCAGCACCTGAAAAAGACTGAACAATAGTGGAGTCTTCAAACAAAAAGCTAGCACACACATAACTTTCTTCCTCTATCTCAACAGAAAATCCAAACTTTAGAAGTCACTAATTTTGCTATTTCAAATCATTTCAGCACAAGTTCAGCTACTCAGTGCAATTCCCTAAAAAATTTACAACTAATACCCTGTAAAAAAAAAAATCTTAGGCTTCTGTTAGACTTTCTTCTCATCACGGTGCTTCTCACAACACAATTTGCTCAGCCACACTGTTTGTGGGCAGATGGCACCTAAGTGAACACCCAAAACCCACTTTACACCCCTGAGGCACCTCTGAAGAGAGGGGGCACAGCAGCAAATCCCAGTCCCCCCACCACCAGAGCCCACCATTTTCTCTCAAGGCTTGGAAGCACTGAGGAGGGATGACTGTGCAAGAGCACAGAAGGGGGGGGGGGGAAGAGGGAGAAAAAAAAAAAAAATTACACAAGGCACAGAGCCTGAGCAGTGCAAGGGTGGCAGAGAGCACTGAGGGAAAGTGGCCTGGGGGGTAGAAGCAGCCCCACAGCAGCCACATCCCCCTCAGTCTAGGCCCACATGGGATATCTTGCTTCAAGCAAAGCAGCCTAGCTGAGAAATCAATGCTTTGCAGCTCCTTTGCCATCATTTTTAATCATTACCACACTGTTAGAAGATAAAATCACTTCAGCAGCTCCCATACCATTGGGGTTTAGGAGCTGAGAAAAACCCTTACTGGCCAGCACAGGCAAAGCTCACCTCCTGCCTCGGGACACCCCACCTGTTTTTGTGGGAGAAAGACCAAGGAAAGGGCCTTTTTTTTTGTGCAGGTGTGCCTGCACACCTGTAGCAAATCCATTGCCATGAGGATGGCCACCTGCACGTCTGCTACACCTGCAGCCCATCTGCCTAACCACGCTGGGGAAAGCTCAGACCTGCAGATTACAGGCAGTGGAGGAATTCCCTTGCCTGGATGCCCAACGTCCTGAGACCCTGGGTGGATAAATACTGGCCCTGAATTCTGCCAGCAGGTGTTTGGAGCATCAGGAGGACACCTGCAGAGGAACCCGGCTGGCTCAGGAATGAAGGCGCTGTGTTGTTCAAACCTACACAAATGTTTCACGGTTTGCAAAGGGGTGACAGTCCAGGCAAAACCCAGCACCCTTGCCCAGCGTAACCTTCCACCCCCCTAATGGCACCCTTCTTTTCCAGAGGTAGGGAATTGTCAGCAAAGCTACCAGCTTTCCACTGAGAGCCTGGAGTCTCCCTTAACCAAAGCAGTCAGTTATCCCTGTGCTGCCTGAGCAGTACTAGACAGACTGGAATTAATATTTGCTGCTAATCACACTAAGAGAGCTCTTGCTAGGTTTTCAATCTCAGAGATGCTTAATATAGTGAAACACGAAGATAAAGTCTCACTTTCAAGCTAGAATTCAATAATCCTACTCAAAGCAGTTGAAAAAAAACAAACTTTAGCCACTGCCTCAGTGTCTAGAGATGCAGGAAAGACCTTATCTCTATTCTATTATCATTAAACTTTAATTATCTCAAACCAGTGACATATCATACAGAAGTTAATTTGAAACTTAACCCTAGTAATCACAGCATAAAAATTCAGGGTTTATATTTTGAGTTTATATACAACTGTTGAATCCCATGAGACAAAGTTCAAGACACAGCATCTATTATTTTAATGTTCTGTTCTTGCATTATCACCTGCCATACTTATTTACTGCTTATTGAGTCTACAATTCTCAATTTCCACAGTACAGCAAAATGTTTTTGTCTTCTATTTTATGTTCTATTAAAAGAGAAATTGAACTGGTTGCTTTGGCTTTTACCATGGCACTTCAAATATAAGGCAGGTGCCTGATAATTGTCTTACTTTTACCAGAAGTTCAAATGAATAGTTCCCATTACCTTTTCCTCTACACTAAATATTGTTTCTCCACAGAAAACGAATGAAAAAGTTATTGTTAATGATATTGAATGAAATAAATATTTAAAAACATTAGGCTGGATATTTCAGCCCTAGCTTTATTTAGAATTTTATTTCTGATATGCTGCACATCCTTTTATGCTTTTTTATACTGCTTTTATGTTATATGTGAATTTAAACACTACTATGTATTTTTTAAACAATATATTGAAAGATCTTTAAAGTTGCAAGGCTAAGTGAAGGAAAGCCAAAATTTAACTTGATTGTTCTGCGCCGTGGTGCATTCTCAATTATATTGTGTCATAGGTTATTACGTCTTGTTAAATTCAACTTTTCTAGCACCCCTCAGACCATTAAAACATTCTTAAAAAGATGTTGCATTTTCTGATTACAGTTTTGGCTCTTATTTGTGTAGTCTTGTGTTAACAGTCTGATTTTCAAGTACATTGCTGGGTGACACTTAGCTTTGTCTATGTAGGGCTCTCACTACCAAGTACTTACAGCTGATAAATGCCATTCTTAACAGAGGTGATTTTCATTCTGCTTCGCTCCATTAGTTCAAAGTACAAAATTGCAATGAAAAGCTGCAATGTCCTCTTGGTAGTTTGACTCTGCTTTGAGTTCAATGTTGCCCATATTTATCTAACTTACAGACTCATTTTGGGGGGAAAAAGCCTCAATTTGATATCCTTTTTTTTTTTTCTTTTTTTAAACCTGTCAAGGTTAGGGACCCAGTTCTGAGAACAGTTTTCTTGCAATCAGTTCCACCAAATGCCCATCACCTGAGGAAAGAGAATGGTCTGATTCAGGACAGGATGTAATGCACAGCTCTGGTCATATTTTGCAGTCATTAAACACAATACCGTGGACTGTAGTGGCAAAAACCTACAATTCAGTTGTTTTAATCTACCACAAAACCTCCCAACGACGAATTTTATTGTGATTTGCACTGGTGATGGGGGAATTATTTTCAGGCCACTGCACTTCTTTAAGATTTTGAATTTCTCATCAGTACCCCAGTAATTAAGTATTTATAGATGACAAAAATGCTCCTAGCAGGAATAGACCCATTTGTTTCCTATGTGCTTCAAACCTTTCATGAATAAAGCAGTACCAAGGGTAACCTTTCATGAATACAACCTTAGGGATCACAGAGTGCCCTCAATCAATGCAGGGAACTCATGTTGACAGAGTATATGGGAAACAGATTGAGGTATTAAAGCACATAGCCTCTGGTGTTTTAGATGTAAATACTATAACCATCAAACATTTAGACTCTTATGTAAGCAGTATGTCATTTTTTAAACAGCTACTGCTTGGAATAAATCTTTAAGGGTGGAATTTTCAGAAGTGCTCAGTATTGGCCTAACTTTACTCTTACTGAAATCAATCATAAAATTTTCACAACTCTGGAAAAGGACTTTGTCTGTTTATATGTTTTCACAGCACTAAGCACAATGAGTCTTGATCCTGGCTGGGGCCTTTTGACTCTGCTGTAATCTAAATAAATTGATTTATGGGAGATCAGTCAGATAAATGATGAGGAAACACACACATACATATAAAGTAGCTAGGGTTTTCAGTCAATGGCTTAGCAGTCCTTTGGAGCTTCTTCATTATTTTATCTTTGAATCCTAAAATTCATTTGCCTTCTTTTATATTAATCTAATTTCCTTGTTATTAATTTTCCCCAACATAATTCCATCCATCTTAAATTTTCAGTAAAGTATCCAGTTAATAAAATGCAACATTCTCGCCACAGACTAATCTCACATAGTTTGCACAATAAACACATTAATTCTGGGATCTGATTCGTACTTTGTGTCAGCAGAATATAACCTCTCCTCTATTTCCACAAAAGCTGTTGCTGATAAGAGTGATATGTGACCTACTCTATGTTCCCAGGTATAACTACCTTTGCTGGGAAAAGAGGAAGAGAGTGCATTTCCTTTATGGGTTTGTAGAGTGGTTAGGTCTGTTTCTTTTGTTATTTCATAAGATTCACACAAACATTCATTTACCCAGGGATTGAATTTAAAGGCAGTTATTTTACTTTCATATACATGCCAAACTCAAAACTGTCTATAAACATCTTATTTTCTTCCAAAGAGCTACAGTAAGACCAAGTCAAAACTACTCCTGCATATCACTCAATGTGGGATTTTAAAAGGTCAGTGCTGCAATGTCTTTTTCCCTATTTTCTCCAAATAAAATGCTACAAGTTATTGAAGTGGAGGCTGTGGTTCCACAGACAATTCTCTAGGCATTTTTCTAGCAGCTCATTTCCTTGCCCCTTCTTCAGCTACTTATTCCCACTTCCCTCACTGTTCCTCCAGCTGGACCCACGCAGACAGTTTTGGATCTATGCGATGAACCAAAACAAAACTAAATCCTCTTTCTCTCCTTCCTTGAAAGTTTACTTCTAACCTGGGCCAGCTCCCAGTTGGATGACCCTGTGAAGAGTTGTACTAGCACAAGGGAGGGAGAAGCCTCTGAAGAGACAGATCTGCACCTGGTGAAGACTGCATCAACTCATACATGTGGCATGGGAAACATTGCTGAAACGCCAAAAGTATTCTCTCTAGATCCCTCAGGAAAGCAAGAACAGGCATACATTACATTATAAAACTGGCAAAGGAATGAACTTCTGAGAGTAGCCAAAGTTGTAAAATGGGCCAAGGAAGGAATCAGGTAATGATAACAGCTTGATCATCTTCTTTACCTAAATTTCAGATGATGTTAACACTAACCTTAGCTGGCTATGTATTTTGTAGTAAGCAATTCTAGTCTTTCAGATTAGCAAGCTATATATAAATTTAGTGCTTTATTCTCAAACTGTTTCTCCACAAATGACAGCTCACTTCACAAACAGCTTATCTTATGGCTAAAGATATATAAATACATACTAAAAATGCTGCTGAAAGTCTCTGAATGTATAATACAGCCTGGTAGACATGGTAGTGATTGTAACACTGCATTGTAGACACAAATGTTAAAGAAACTTGGCAAGAATCAACACATTTTAGCTACTCAAAATTCAGAATTTCTCAGTCTTGTCCCTTTCTGATGAATGAAACATATGGGAGTATTGTTCATAAAACTTGCATTGCTTTTCTCAATGTCTACCAAAATTCCTCATCATGACAATATTTACCAAGATACATATAGAGTCAAATTTGAATTAATTACATAGAAGTTTTTCTGTACTCCCAGGTTTACTGGAAAAGAAAAATGCTTCAGAAGCAATGTGTTGTGAGTATTTAGCACTAGATGTTATAGCAACAGAGGCAGCAGAGTGCTTGCTGGGGAAGGCAGCTATCCAGTTAAAAGCCAGCAATGCTGAGTGAGATAAAAGATGGGGAAGAAAGAAGCTGTTTTGCCAAGAAACAGTTTGAAATCTGACATTATAAACAAAATACATGTAAATCTAAACATAAATCCTCTCTCACACACTGAAGGCTCTGTAATATTTTAGCTATCATCATTACCTACAAACAAACATTTCCTGAAATACAGCATCACAACTGCAGAACAGCCTTTAACCTTGTGTTCATCCACTCAAGAATCATGTTATTTATTACCCTTTATCCCTTCATTACGGGGACTTCACCTACTGCTCTCTGCTCATTTGTAATGCAGAATAAAATACAATGGATGTCTGAAGACTTAACAGGTGTCAACCAGATATTTGCCAGCTACTGCTACTATTCTATTGGGAGGAGTTGCTGTTCTATAAATACTAATTAGAGTTTTGCACATGATCTTGCTGAAATACCTAAGGTGATGAGTGGCCAGTTGTTACTTTTAAAAGATTAGCACAATTTGAAAAACTAATGTCCCCAATGAGGCAATGCTCACACTGAATAATCAAGAGTTATAGCTGTTCTCTGCCCAAAGGGAATATTTGCTCACTTCATCATTTGGAAAATCTGCTGCCTCTCAAACAACTCCCTCGTCTATTTCACTTTGAGAAACTTGGAAAACTTTGTGCAATCAATATAATAGTATGAGATATGTACTTAAATGGTTTTCCACTGCTATGCCCACATGGTAGAGCTACACCCTACGACACGGTAGTTTATGAATACTTCCAAGGACAGAGCTGTTAGTGTTAAATCATGCTTAAGAAACTGCAGCAAAATTTAGTTGCACTTACATGAAGCAGGAAAGACAAAGATTACAGTAGAAACTGCATCTGCATAGCAAAAATTTAACTTACTCAACTCCATCTCCTCCTCAAATTCTTCACCTCCACAAATGAGACAAAGAAAAAAGACCCAGTCACAACAGAGCAGGTCTCTATCATAGTAACTATGGGCTTTGTCTTTGTAGTAGTCATTACTGAGAAAAAAAAACACCAGTTCTCTAAAATCTGGTACAGTACTTCTGAACAACCAGCTCATTTTAAGCAAAAATGCTAAGTCATTAGATGCAGCATATTCCACTGGCTTGAAATAAAATCTTGAGTTTCATCTCATCCAATTTTCTATGAACTGCAACTGATGCAACATGGTGCGATACAGTGCTGCATTTCTAAGTATGAGCTGTGATTCCTTGCAGCCAAATTTGACTGATGCAACAGACACAACCCCATACTATGTAGTGTCAACATAGCACACCCACAGAAAACATTGGAAAAATGTGTAGAGGGACTCAGAACTTAGCCTACTTAGCTCTCTTTTATTTTGCTCTAACCCCCTGCGAAAGAATATTCAGTAAATCCATTACTCTGTATCAAGAGAACAGATATCATTTTAATCTGAATTTGTTTTTCTGGGTTTTGTTTTTAGTGGGTTTGATTTGTTTCTTTTTTCTTTGTAATAACTAATATTTTTCTTTACCATTAAATCTTTTTTTTTTTTTTTCCCTTATCCTTCAGCATACTGCTTCCTATTTTTCAGTAGCTCATTGCTGGAAATGAGAAGCCTTACTTCAAAAGAGAAGAATGTCAACACCAGAACATCTGTGTCCACACAGAGTGCTTTGATGACAGTGATGTACTCCATTTACATCAGGAACACTGAGCTGAACCTTGATGCTGACTGCATTTAAAGATCTTACCCCACAGGGCAAGAGAATACAGGTCAAAAATGTTGATCTGTGTTTGACACACTCTCTACTTCAAGTGCACTTGGCAGTGAATTGTTCCAGAGTCAAGAATCAAACTCACAAAGTAAAACTTGCAAAGCTCAGGGCCATGTTTGCATAACCACATTCAAAACAAACATTAGAATTCGCAGTC
Organism: Merops nubicus; assembly: GCF_000691845.1. Lineage (NCBI taxonomy): Eukaryota > Metazoa > Chordata > Aves > Coraciiformes > Meropidae > Merops > Merops nubicus. The sequence goes on along the minus strand of NW_008619686.1, from coordinate 26,094 downwards.
TCTGGAGGCCGATCTACTTTTGGTATTTGCAAGCAATATGGTCAAATTCTATCCTGATTACAGTGGGCATAACTCAAGCCTGAATATCTGTTATTAAGAGGAGTAATGTAGCCACATTTTTCTCGTGAAAAAAGAAAAATAGACACTTTATCACCCTCAAACTGACACCTGATTGTATAAAAAAGGGAGTGAAATAGTTATGTGTGACTCGGAATGGCTTCTATCAGTGTGGCCAGAAGAGGCTGGGAGAATTTCAGTATGGCTCACATGGCTCCACAGGCAGGCACAATAATGATGAGTTCCTCAAATATTTAGCACAGAAGAGTTTAGAGATGAAGGACTGAGCGCTGTTACAGAATATTTGGAGACCATAGCTTCTGGTAATCTTCTTCCTTTTAACTTAATTTTAAAACCTTTTGTATTTCTTCAACTTTTTGTAATCAATATATAATTTTCTAACTTAATTATATTGCGTCCACTAACCAGCTATGCTGACTTAAATCTTAATACAAAGTGGAGAGTTCCAATAGCTTTCTTCCACAATTCTGAATCCTGAGTACCCTCGTGTAAACCTCAGCACTTTTGCAGTATCGAATGATCCAGTATTGCTTACTAGACTAATATATACAAAGCATCAAAGAGGATCAAATCGATGCAGCTGGAGATTGCCCTGTTCATGTTCAAGGACCACAACTACCTGTATGCTGCACTAGCAGCTGCTAGTACTAGTAAATCTTATTTCAGCACAGAAAGAGAAAATTTTGTTTGCAGGTTTCACTAGAATGCCATGGAAACAGATACCGAGGTAATTGTAAAAGACATAATGGAAGATAGCTCTAACAAAATGTGTATAACTGAAAATTAGGTATTTATTATTTAATGAATATAATAATCTTCCTACTTGGAAAACATATGCATAACTCCTATTAACATCAAGGCAGAAAATCATACTGAATAGACCACTAAGTTCCCTGATAACAGTATGAATTAACATGTGCCTTCAAAGTATAGCATGATGTTTTCATACACAGACTATTAGGAAAACATTAAAATAACTTAATAAAACAGAACTTCCTTTAAAGAAAGAATCTTTTAAAGAAAAAAATTACAGCTAGAATTTCTGAAACAGGATTAAGGTATGGTAGTAGCCCTGTACAAGGAAGCTGCTCAGCACCTGCTGCCTACACTGTGCCTGGCTCCAGGCAATGTTATTCATTCCTCACTTTCATGGGAGCAAAACACATCCCCTAAAAATACAAAACACAAAAATAAATAGATCTCCAGGGAAATGGAAGAGAAATCTATTTTAAAAATAGCGAAGGAGCTTATATGTTCTAGAAAAAGCCCATTTTGCATTGTTTTGTAAGATTTACACTTTAATTTGAAATCAAAGGCATAAACTTTGTATGAAAGCAATATCTGATTTATAGAAAAACTTAACACACAATATACTTAGCTACAAATACCAGACCCCAGTGAGAGAAGGAAAAGGTTTTGAAAGATGATTAAAGTATGCTTGATAAATATGGCCCTGAAATGCCCCAAAAGATTTTCCTGAAGTTATACAGTAAACACAATTAATGTGACTTTTGCTACAGAAACACGAATCACCATGTATTTTTTAATTTATTTTCAATGTTATTACATGCTCTTGTTGAGCTGGAATTGACTCCATCCACTAAGTGTACTGTGAAACAGCTCTTCTGTCCATATGACCTTGCCACCTAGGTAAAAACCCAAACAGTCATTCCATTGGTCATACAAAGAAGACAACGTACATTAACAATGATCTTATGACCATCAAAAGTTAACATATTGGGGGTGGAAATTCTGTGACAGTTGAAGTATTTACAAAAGATACATTTCTAAGGCTCAGATAATGTGCAGCTTCATCAAATGTATTATTAATTAACCAATAAAAAGTAGCAGCTGTAAAGGCTTACAAGAATACATTACTGTACACTCAGGGCCTAACCTCACCATCCATATTCAAACAAGTCTCCTAGCTGAAGGCAAATCATATAATTCTTTGGAGTCTTGCATGCATTAGGACTCATTAGATTTACATATTATTATTCATAGTAGACATTTCATTACATTTGCTTTGAGAAAATGTACAATCTATATGGGTATTCATGTGTTTCATATGTGTGTGCCTTTCTGTGCTGCACACATGGTGCAGCTTACAGCCAGGTTCTTAGGTAAAGCAGACCAGACACTGTTCATACACATGAGGTCAACTCACGTGGCAGACCTCATAATCTTCCACTGAAATCCAACCATCCCAAAACAGGGAAAACAAATCCAAATAGCTTTTCAGAACCAGTCCAGGCCCAGTCCATCTCCCATACTGTTAGCAGGCTTTGTTTGGGAAACACAAGCCCAAACTGGGCCAGGGACCATTCCAACAGTTGGGCGGTGAGTATGTCTGAAAAATAATTTGGCCCAAGCCCTGACTCTTCAGTTTTCTTGAAATGGACATCACTTCAGTCATGATACTTGAAACAAGGCAATACAATACATCATCACAGCAAGGCTGGAAGGGGCCTCCAAGGTTCATATGGTCCACCTTCACCAAAGACACCCTGTCCTCACAACACTGCTTTTGCACTGAAGTTTTCTCCTGCTCTTACACAAAGGTGCACCTGAGCCGTAAGGTCTTTGCTACAAGTGCCAAGTAAAACACTTTCTTCTCATGAAGCATGTCTTTGAAAGGATAACTTACCATTTTGGTCTGCTCGTGGATTTCACCATCGGAGCCATCCCATCTCTGTAGAGGCTTTTTGTTTTACTGAAGTTGACAACATTGAAAATTACTCTCTGAGGAAAAAAACAAAACCAAACCAAAGAAGTCAGGTATAAATTATGAAAGAGTTTATGTGGTATTGCATATACCAGCTGAATGAAAATACACACAGAAAACACATGGAATAAATGTGTAACTTATAAATTATTGTTACTCTACCTATATCTCAGAAAATGGATACCTATCTGTTCCTAGTACTTAAATTGTCCATTTTGTTTTACATTACAGTGATATACATGGCATATATGTTTTTAATGTAGCATGCTGATTTTTTCAGTAGATATCATAGCCATAAAAATAAATAGGTTGCTCAGAGCTGAAAACACAAAAGCAAGTCTGCTTTGCTGCAGTTGATGTTAGAGTGGTTGGTAGAAAGCTGGGAGACAAAGTAGCAGTCCTCATGAAAACCTTCACAGAATCATAGAATCAGTTAGGTTAGAAAAGACCTTCAAGAACAATGAGTCCAACCATTAACCGAATGCTGCCCAGACCACTACTAAACTATGTTCCTCAGCACCACATCTACATGTCTTTTAAATATGTCCAGGGATGGTGACTCCACCACTTCCCTGGGCAGCCTTTTCCAATGCTTGACAACCCCTTTGGTAAAGAAATTTTCCCTAATATCCAAACTAAATCTCCCCTGGTGCATCCTGAGGCCATTTCCTCTTATTCTATTACTTGCTACATCGGAAAAGTGGCCAGCCCCACCTTGCTACAACCTCCTTTTAGGTAGCTATATAGAGCAAGAAGGTCTTCTCTCAGCCACCTATTCTCCAGGCTAAACATCTTCAGCTCCCTCAGCTGCTCCTCATAAGACTTGTTCTCTAGACCCTTCCCCAGCTTTGTTGCACTTCTTTGGACATGCTCCAGCACTTCAATATTCTTTTGTGAGGGGCCCAAAACTGCACCCAGGATTTGAGGTGCTTTCTCACCACAGCCAAGTACAAAAGGACAATCACTTCCCTAGTCCTGCTTGTCACAGTATTTCTGATACAAGCCAGCACACTGGTGACCTTTTTGGCCACTCCTCTGTCTCATATTCAGCTAGCTGTTGACCAACATCCCCAGGTCTTTTTTTACCAGGCAACTTTCCAGCTACTCTTCCCTAAGCCTGTTGCCTGTATCAACCTCCATGAGGTTGTTGTGACCCAAGTGCAGGACCTGGCACTGTCCTTGTTGAACCTCATCCCACTGACCCTGGACCACTGACCCAGCCTGTCCAGATCTCTCTGTAGAGACTCCCTACCTTCAAGCAGATAAACACACACATCCAACTTGGTGTTGTCTGCAAACTGACTGAAAGTGCACTCATTCCCCTCATCGAAATCATTGATGAAGATATTAAACAGAACAAACACCAGTACTGAGCCCTGGGGAACACCACTTATGACTGGCCACCAACTGGATTTAACTTCATTCATCACCACTCTCTGGACCCAGCCAGCCAGCCATCCATTTTTTTTACCCGTTGAAGAGTACACCTGTCTAAGCCATGACCAGACAGTTTCTCGAGGAGAAAGCTTAATCTCTTAGAGCTTCTTAGTTGCTTCTTGCAAGCTGTTTAGGCCCCAAATAGCAGCAGGAAAAAAGAAAGATTCTGGGATTTTTTTCCCCCAAAGAAAAGAATATTTCTCTTCACTTCTCTCGGCAAAGAATGTACAGGATACCTACACAGTAGAAAATGCACATAGCCAACTTTTGAATATGAGAAACAAGAAGAAGAGTCCAATTCTGATCTTAGTTCACAATAATAACTTTGGGGAAACTGCAACTGATGCTTAAAAGTTCAAAAGAAGAGGAAAATCTAGATCTGTATTGGTCTGAAACTACATTCATGCTGGGGGAAGAAAAGAGAAAACAGAGACAAAACCTTCTTTACCATATGTCTGCTGTAAGTCATTTTATGCAAAATTACTTACTCTGTTTCTGTTAAGAAAGTCTAGGTTGGATCCAGCTCATCTCATGTAGTGCATTTACTTTTCAGATGTTAAACCCAGTATACCTGGCTTCTCTTACTCTTTGGATATCCAACATTAACGTACACAGAAAAAGAAAAAAAGCACTATGAAGACTAAATTAATTTTGATATAACATTCCAGGATATACCAATACATTCCATTTGTACCTCTCTCTTGAAATTTCTTTTCTGTATGTATAAGCGAAGGCAGACCACTAAAAATTATATTTGCCCCTAGGTATTCACACCTTTGGTTTCAGAACAAACCTGGTAATGTTTACACTCTTAAATAATGGTTCATGAGAAGTCTGAGAATTAAATGGCCACTGTTTGAAATCAAACGATTTTGACTAAAGCAGTAAGATCAATTAAGCTTTCATATGTAAAATTTTGCAAAAACGAATCTGGACCTTCCAGGCAGTCTGCTCAGACAGCAGTGAATTATAACATTAAAGTGAAAGCAATCAGCAGTGGGACACCGACAACAGGAGCTGGGCACATTTACATCTATACGTAGGGCAGGTAGGAAGCCCAGTAGACTATATAGCCCTAATTAAGTATCTCTCCACTCCAGAAAATTAAGCAAGTTTTTTTTTTTTGAGGTGAGGTAGCGCTAGAGATTTTGTAAATAGAAGCACAAGCTGCTATGTGTGCAAACTGCAAATTAGTCCAACAAAACCTAAGAATAACCTGTAGGTTTTACTGAATCTGCCTCAGAAAACTAGCAAGTTGAGAAAAACTTCTTCTTAAAGACTTTAATTCAACTTTGTACAAGAGTTAATTAGCAAACTACATATCCCCATACATGAGTTTTCATGTATTTTGTCCACTGCAGCATTCTGAGATTTTCTACTGGTTATGAAACGAGCTTATTTTTATAACTCTTGAAAGCATGCACTTAATTTACAAAATGATATATCTGTAATTTTATGCATTTCGGATATTACTTATCTGAAGAAATACCCACCTTGTGAGGTCTCTAGTTATTTTCCATCTTCTTATATTTGCAGTACATGACTTTAAGTTAGCTAAGTATATTTAGGTCTCTATATACTCCAGACTCTACATGCAAGCATTTCTCTGTATTACAATACTGAGATTTTCTCTGTTACTTAACTCTGTTCATATTTGTGAAAACAAATTAAGTTGCAACAAATTGGTTTGTTAATCTTGATGTTTGCATGGAGTGAATGAAACAAACAAGATCTCCAAACCAATTGCCTTAAACTTTGGATGCAATCATGTCACTGTTGGAAAGAGAAAGTTGCTAATTTTGCTACATACTGACTCAGAGCAGACAGCTGGTAGAGAATGTTCTTATTCCAATCAAGCTTATTTTGTATAATGAGTTGGGCAAATGTACACAACTGGGTAAGCAACGTATATAAAAACAAAAATGTGCAGCTCATTTAACAAAACACTGCAGATTATAACATTTCAACCCCTTGTTCACCATGGACTAAGCAGTTAGCAGTACGTGCAGTCGTCTCAGTGTGGTACATAGTGAGACTGGCAGAACCAAAAATTTAACAGCACAGAACAGAACTTTATCAACATACGCCACTGAAGTAATGAAACACACAAACCAAAGCTCTCAAATAAGCAGCTGAAGGCAGTCAAGTATTCCTGGTGATAGTTTAAGTAGTCCGTGAAGCTCAGTCAGTGAAGTGTGCAAAAATGTAATGACTACAGTATACACACCTTAGCCAGAAAAAATAAGCAGCTTGCTCAATAAAGTATGCAAACATCTTTGAACTGAATGCTACAATAAAAAGCTTGTGATACAGCCATCAAATGTTTGCTGAACAAATCTAATTTTTAGTTTAATTTTTGCCTATTTTGATGTTCTTTAACACACCAGTTATACACTGCAAAGAGAAACAGGCCTAGGTAGACGTTATGCACATTAAACACTTTCATGAGAAAATTATCACCATTCTGTATGTTTTCATGAATTATAGACATGTACAATGGACAGCATTTAGTAACTAGTACAATTCAGATACTCAAAAAAAAATAAAAAGCCTCGCTTTATTTAAAAAAAAATAATAAAAAGTGTAAAGAAAATAAACCTAGATTAAACGGATTAAATGTACTTACAAATTCCCTAGAAATTGCTCTGGTCTCCAGAGCATCAATCCAGAGAAAAATGGCAGAAATCTTTACAACAAAAACACTTGTATTCATTTTGGAGGGTATGACTACCACTAAAAGAAGTGATATTCAATCTGATCCTGTACCAGACGTTATAACTGTGTGATTTCAATTACGACACAATTTCAATCTACTGCATTATTCAGAGGAACTGATCTGCAGCTTCTGGGTAGGTGGAAGAGGCATGGCGTAGAAAAGCATCTCAGGATACCACCAAGTAAAACCATGCTGCTTGGGGAGGTGCATCAGCATGTATTGTGCCTTCACAGCAGGAAGAAAGACAACTGCTGCAGTCTCAGGCTCTGAGCTCAGTCTGCAAGATCCAAGACAGATGTTGGAGAACGTGAGTGAAGGTAGGTGTGTTCTGCCTATTGAGAGCCAGAGGAAAATGTCCTCTTTCCATAATGTGTGCAGCAAGTGTGCATTCAGAGGTATCCTGCTGTTAAGACCATTAAGACACAGGGAAGTGGGGAAAAGTTTGATCCTGCCTTTAGCCTTCAAACGTACTTCTTAAATCTGCTTTTCCCAATCATCCTTTGTAAACATATTTCAGGAATTAAAGGCACAAACAGGTGTTACAGGATGTGCAGTGTTTTTAGCATGAGCAAGATGCAGATGAACCTTGAACACAGGAGGAAAAGATGCCTGAAACATGCCATTAATTTCATCTTATTACCAGAAGTTTGCAGTTTCCTGACTGGAGATGGAAGGAGGTGCCAACATATCCCAATCGGTGTGTGTGAGCACAGGGTGAAATGTAATCTCTTAAATATTCATTGCTCTTCCACATTCTGGCAGGTTTTCCATCTGAACCAACCAACCGAAGCAGGTATCCAAAAGAAAAGTCACACTTCTGCCAAAGGTTAAGTGCTTTCCCCCAGGATAAGGACTTACTAGGTCCCTTCAAAGAGCCTGCTGGGTTTATTTTGCATGGTTTTCCCTAGACAGCTTCTCGGGAATAGCTGAGCTATATTGGCTGACATTAAAAGAAAAAAAAAAAAAAAAAACAACAAACCAACAAACAAACCAGGGAACACCACAAAATTCTGCCTGAGGCAGACACCTGGCACAGAAAAATTTTGTGTCAAATCATTACAAGTACGAGAAGTTATAACTAACTGAAAATAGAGTTTGCAGTAGGAAGTGTCAGGCATTCTTAATACTGATGCCACATACACATTTGAAATATTTTGAAGACTAGGTTGGATAGGGCCTTGCACAACCTGCTCTAGTGGGAGGTGTCCCTGCCCATGGCAGGAACATGGAGCTAGACACCTTTTAGGTCCCTTCCAACCCAAATCATTCTCTGATTCGATGATTAATATTTATGTAATATATTTATAACTAATAGCACAATGGTGGACAATGCTGCATGCTACAAGTATGCTACAAACTTTGCCATGAGCTGCTGAAGTACCTGGGGACCAACTGTTTGAAGTTGTGCAGGAAACAATTCCATCTCTTAACCAGGCAAAATAAGAGTACTGGGCACTAAGTAGTATTGCTAGAACCTTTGAGCTGAAACCAAGTCTGAGCTCTTGTGCTCTAAATGAGCATCAAAGATCCAAAAGTCCTGGACACCATGGGGCTTTGCTTGGCTCTTACTGCTTGATGTCTTGATTTCCTCTCCTGCTGATTCTTTAGATATTACAGTGTTTTGTGAATTCCTGAAACCTGCAGCTTTTAGTGTGCTGGGTTCTTGCCTTTGGCAAGAATCTTGGTTATCCTTTCCTTCCTTCCTTTTTTTCAAAATCTTTTCACTTTCTTTTATAAGTGTAGGTTTTCAGCACTTTAAAGGGCAGATCTATTTTAGAATTGCATTCCACTAAAAAAAAAAAAAAAAAAAAAAACCACAAAGAAAAGAAAAATTAACTTCTCAAGTCAACCCCATGACTTCTGAGATTTTGAGTCACCATTTCTGAATGTGAGAAACTAGCAACATGGGATTGCTGCCTTCTCACAAAAAAAAACTAAAAAAAAAAGTGCTGCATTTCTGTGTTTGTGTCAGAAGGTCTTTGGGATCCTTCCTGACAAAGTAGCTTATACAAAGCTATACAAAAATAAATTAGCCTGGAGGGACTTTGAAATGGAGAGGAAAATAAGTGTCACCTGCAACTGTTGTCAGTGTTGAAGGAAACAAATAATGTAACCCTGGGGTATATGTAAAATCCCCACTGAAAACTTAAAAACCTCATGTTTCTGACCTTTTAAAATTTAAATCGTTCATTACTGCTAACATTTTAAAATAACCCATATGTTCTTTTTCCCCTTTGTAGGAACACACATCCTTTCAAATGGAAAAGTTGTTGTTATTGGTGGGGGAAGGGGAAGGGCAAGGGGAAGGGGAAGGGGAAAGGGAAAGGGAAGGGGAAGGGGAACAGCTCAGGCTCCACCAGACTCACTAATCATTTGCACCCATGTCCTGTCAACTGAGAAGTGTCGAGTCCTTACAAGGTAATAAAGTCTTAGGAAAGTGCTGCAGAAAATTGTCCACAGCTTGTGAATAGGAGGATTTTTCCCCTTGGTAGAGCGCTTCATTCAGTTAGTTAAAAAGAGAGAAATGCTAAAGTCTGGGATGATAAAAAAAGCAACATTAAAATAAGACTCTCCCTTCTTTGCCTCCAAACTAATATGCTCAATCAGAGACCCACGGGAGACGTAACACCTGGATAAGGCAGTGTTTACCCTGTGGAATTTCACTGTCAACATTGGTGCTCTCTCACGCAGGTCTAGGGCAGGGGATACCGTGGAGAAGGCATCGCCTAGCAGAAAGCTTTCCAGGGATCTACAGAGGAACTGCTATTCCCCGTTCAGTGCCATGCCATGGCTTGACCACTAACCTGGCTTCTGTGCCTCATTTGTTGGATTTAAACATTGCGAGCACAAGATTTACTCCGAGTTTTCCTATACAACCTTTCCTGGAAAAATGGCAAATTTATTCTTGAATACTCCCCTGCCAACAGAAGTCAACTTTCTGTTGAGGTTTTTACTTTTCATCCAAATGTCAATAATAGGAAACTTTCAACCAAAAACTCAAAAATATCTGCTTAGAAAGCCAGTAGTGGTGTAATTAGAGCGTTTCTTGCTCCCTTGGGCCAAAACCTCCAACAGAATTTCAAATCTGTCACAAGACATATGTTGTATTGTGTTGATTCATCAAAAAGAAAATATCAAGGGCCCTGACAGGCCATATAACCAGACTACCTCTGTATTTAAAAGAGTTTTGAAGCTGAAAGCTTCTTTGCCAAATTCTTCTATTCTTTGTATCCAAAGGTCAAAATATTTCCAAAAAAAAAAAAAAGGCATCTTTCTTTAATCAGCTCTGAAGGAAAAAAAAAAAAAAAAGTACTTCTATTTCCTGTTTCCCATCTTTTAATATATACACAGTCTTTGCAAAAGAGCCAATTCCTGTTACATTGAAATTGCTAGGAAATTGCAGAGATGCAGGAATATGTGAGCAACTTTTTATTTAATATTTGACAGGCTGTCTGAGCCCTGGTGGTCTTGTCATTGTCTTTCTCCTCATACATGGGTAATATTTTCAGGAATCTGTTGAAATATAAAACAAGGAAACTGTATGGTCTTTCACTAAGACTTTCTCAACTAAATTATTTCCTAATATGTTCCATGCCCTGATACAGCCATTGCCAGATGACATTTGAAGTAGAATCATGTATTAAACTCTTTCTACATAATTACAGAAGCTATCCATGTTTAGGTTCTATACTCTTTTCAATCAATATTATGGCTGCAGGTGGATCGTAACAGCTGGCTGTTCTGGAATGTGTTAGCAAAATTTGCTGATATCTTACATCCCTCAAGAGGAAGCAGCTGAAAAGACTTCAGTTTTCCTTTTCCTAATAGAAATTATTTAACCAGTGAGAAGAAATGTTCCAAAGTTTGGTAGAGTTTAAAATAGTAACAATATTTCCATATTCTTAGTGGTTCAAAAAAACAATGCTATCAACTAAATGTTTTCTGGCATAAATCTTGTTCATAGCACAGGGTCCACAGGAGGCTTCAAAACAATGAGATCAATCTGGAAAAGGGAAAATGGGCCAGGAAAATTTACCGAATCATGGTTAGAGGGAACCACTGTGAAAAAACAGCCCAAGTTTATGAGTACTAACATAAGGCGTGCCACTGAAGACCAAAGAATGACGTGAAAAGCACTGACTTAGGTTCATATGGGAGCATTCTGCTCACCTACTGTTTCTTCTCTATAAAATCTACTTTTCTGGGCCCTTCATGAAGTGCAACTATAATATTAGTGCCTATATTATAGTATTAGGGCCTGTAATCCTGAATCCTAAGCCTCCCTTGCCAACAAAAGATACACTTACCAACAAATCAGACATTTATGATGGATACCAAAGTGATGTACAGCCATAATTACTCAAGCTTAAAGGGTGCAGGTGGAGTGCCGTAAACTGGCACTCACCAAAATCCTGCAAGAGAGTAGGTAAGAGTGGCACTAACAATGAGGCAGTGGCAGTTATATTTGAATGGGTCATGATTTTGCTCAACCCTTGAAAACACAGAAGGTAATAATCACAATTTAAAGAGCATGCAAACACAAATGCAGTAATCCGTCTGATGCCCAGGCTGGAAGATGAGAATGAAAAAGCCTTTTCAAGTGCAGGTCCTTGTGAGAAGCAAAAGGAAGATAAAGAAAGTCCTGTTAAGGGAGAGGTTTGGATGAAGCTTCTCAAGCAATTGTTTACTTTGGATTTTTGCAGCTGGCATTTTTCACAGTTAAAAGCTATTTTTGTCTGGAGCTTGTGGGAAAAACCTGTGAGGCAAAAGGAGATGATAACACATAGTGAGATAGGATATACAGGAGAGCTCAAAACCAGCACCAATATATTTGCCTCAGTGTTCTCTGAAGGGTTACAAAACCAAAGACATTTTGATGCGTACAACCACTGGTTATTGCTGCTAGTGGCCTTGGTTACGTTACTGGGGTCATTGCAAACATGATTCTATGATTCTATCAAACCTCTCTATTTACTTCCCCAGTAACTAAGCACAGATGGGCTTTGTGTCCAGGTTATTCATGGAAGTCCTTGGTTTTCTCTTCTTTTTAATGCAAGCATTTTGGTTGCTGTTACAATGAAACCTTTAAAAGTTCTGTGTTCTTCCATGCATGGATCTGAATAGTAATGGAATAAAGGTTTCCCCAGGTTGTATAGTTCCCTTATATTTAGACAGAATTGGGTCCTTTTTAGAGTAGGTACAGTGCTCACGAAAAAAATACCCAAATTAAGTTTTTTTTGTGGAAAACTATAAGCTATAGGCTATCAATTTAATGGATCTAAAGGATACTGTTCTAGCATGTTTTCTTTTGCAAAATTAATAGTCCCTTCTATTTTTACTGCAGAGTCAAAATACTCTTTTTCCACTTTTTCTAGCTGAATCCTTTTGCAATACTGCAACATCCACACAATTCACCAATTTCTATAAGAAAATGTAATCAATATGTTAACGTACACTGGAATCTTAACATTGACAACCAGTAGCTTATGGTATTGATTTGAAAAAAAAACTGCTCATGATTTCTACAGTACTTCAGCACTACTTCTTTTATTTTCAATTTTCACTACCTTGAATTCTACTCCAAGCTCCAACTCACGTACTAACAGACTATTCAAAGTTCTGTGCTTCCAAAGAAAACCCAAGGGTAAGTAGAAGGAAATCTCATCTAGTTCCTGCTATTTTCATGTACCTGTCTATTTGACATTTAGAATAAGGTCTCAGAACTACCTTAACCAACCATAATAGTAAGGGGATATATGAATTGTACTCAGCTTTGAAAATCCCATTCTGAGGCTGAAATGCTGAACATTAGATTCAAATTACGATCTCTGCCTGTTTGCAAAGGTGATTCACAGTGTGTGAATAAACATGTTTTGGCAGTGTCATGAACAGAACAAGCTGAACAAAAGAATTGGGAGGATTTAAATAGGGAAGTTGTATCTTAACGCAATGTGCTCTCTGATGCATTTCTTTAACACAGGTGCCATTCCTCCCTGGCACTAACCCCAACCTGAGGTGAAAAAAAGAAAAAAGAAAAAAAAAAAAAAAAAAAAAGGAAAAAAAAAAAACACACAACTATGAGAAAGCATCATCACTGGGGCATGCAGTATAACTGCTATCCAGTCAGTTAGATCCTTTTCATATTTTCAAATACCACAGGCAAAACTTAAGTCTTGTCCCAACTGAGCATTAAACATGGATAAAAGATTACTAGAATTAGGCTTTATTGTGGCTACACAACAGAGTCCAAAGAGCGGTGATCAATGCCGCCAAGTCCAGCTGGAGACCTGTAACTAGTGGAGTCCCCTAGGGATCAGTGCTGGGTCCAGTCCTGTTCAAATGATATAGAGTGTCTTCTCAGCAAGTTTGCTGATGGCACAGAACTGGGAGGTTTGGCTGATACACCTGAAGGCTGTGCAGCCATTCAGTGAGATTTGGACAGACTGGAGAGCTGGGCCAAGAGGAACCTAATGAGGTTCAAAAAGAATAAGTGCAGAGTCCTGCACCTGGGGAGAAGTAATAAAATGCATCAGTACAGGTTAGGAGGTGATCTGCTAGAGAGCAGTCCCATGGAGAGGGACCTTGGAGTCCTGGTGGACAAGAAGTTGTCCATGGGACAGCATTGTGCCCTTGTGGCCAGGAAGGCCAATGGTATCCTGGGATGCATTAAGAAAAGTGTGTCCAGCAGAACAAGGGAGGTCCTGCTGCCCCTCTACTCTGCCCTGGTGAGACCTCACTTGGGGTATTGTGTTCATTTCTGGGCTCCTCATTTCAAGAGGGACTCAAGAGAGTCCAGTGGAGGACTACGAGGATGACTGAAGGACGGGAACTCCTGCCTTATGAGGAGAGGCTGAGAGACCTGGGGCTTTTTAGTCTGGAGAAGAGAAGACTCAGAGGGCATCTAGTTAATGTGTATAAATATATGAGGGCTGGGTGTCAGGAAGGAAGGGGCACCCTCTTTTCACTCATACCCTGTGACAGGACACAGGGCAATGGTCACAAGCTGGAGCACAGGAAGTTCCACCTCAACTTCTTACTACAGTAAAGAGGAAGAACTTCTTTACTGTAAGGGTTCCAGAGCACTGGAACAGGCTCTCCAGGGAGGTTGTGGAGTCTTCTGCCTTGGAGACTTTTAAGACCCATCTGGATGCATTCCTCTGTGACCTGCCCTAGACTAGATGGTCCTGCTCCGGCAGTGGAGTTGGACTCGATGATCTCTGGAGGTCCCTTCCAACCCCTAACATTCTGTGATGCTGTGAACATTCATATTCTGAAAAGCTCCCAAACACATAAATATTTAGCCTCACTTTTAAGTGTTCCTAGAGACTTAAAGTTCAGCCAACATTCACACTTCTTTCCTAAATAAGGAGAGATTTCTGATTCAGGATTTAAGACAGTCTACCAATATGAGAAAAAGATGCTGGATTTGCCAAAATCCCACAGGCACCATTTATTCTAAGCAACTGATCACTGCAGATTGAAAGTGACGTTTCTGCAGCTTTGGGATGCAGGAAAATTTTTATTACTGTTCCAGATCAACTTTAAGTGTAATATTGTTTTGTTAGTTTATGCAAATCAATCTGAAATGCTGTATGAATAAAAGGAATTTGAAAATGGATCGCTCATCTTTATTGGCTTTGAAGTACTGAGTATATAATACTTTGCTGAAACTATTATATTACATTATATTAAGTTATAAGAAACCTTGCTCAGATACTGAGCAAGTCTCAGCACAAATTCTGGTAATTTTCCACCAAAAAATGAGTCTCCAAAAGGAGATAAATATGGTACAAAGCTGAACATCTTCTCTAAAGAAATCATATCATATATGACCAAAGCCCCCTTCAATATCTTACAGATTTGATTTTACTTCAGCTCACTTTCAAAAGCTAGTGTTGAAGTGCCCTCTTGGTAGAGAAAACATCATCTCTAAACAGTTGCTTATTCTTCTGCAAAGCAACAATAACCACAGACTACATCTATGAAGCTACTACAAATGCTCTGTATGTTTTTACCAGGTAAATTCTGCACTCTTCTGCCATTTTGCTGAAAACCCTTCTGGGGAGATGTGAAAATTGATAACATTGTCATAACACAGCATTTTAATGCAACATCTCAATATTAACTGTAATGCTGCAAAAGATCCTTTGCACATTATGTTGTTCCATTTTTTTCCTGTTGGAATAAACAAAAGAGGGTTTTTGGAAACAATATGTAAATACAATTCCTTTCAGATTTCCTACAATTTTTAAATCATAATATCAGAAGATTCAAATTATTAGGAAAAATATTCCTCATTTTTAGTTTCTCTTTACATGTTCCCAGCTCCAACATTTCTCAGTTTCCTTACAGAGTAATCACAGCTGATCATCTTTAGTTTTCTAGAGTATCATCTAAACTCTAACCATTGCTTCCCAGAACACTAATGCAGTTTACACTTTTTTTTTTTTCCACTGCAATGCATATGACAAGTCTTCCTTTGATTTTACTTAAATTGATAGTTATCACATCGTGAGCACTGCTCCGACAGCCAGCCTATAACCACGTATTACAAAGCCAAAAGTCTGCAAAAATTACTTTGGTGGCCAAGTGCAGGGAGGGGCAGGAATCCACTTATCACAAAGGAGGCAGGAAAATATGAACAAAAAGAAGTTTATGTAGTGACATCAGTAGAAGACTTTCAACAAATAAAGAAAACTCGAATATGAGCTTCAAATAAAAACAAGTGGTTTCCTACAAAAATGCTCTCTCAGCAAAACACAAGCACCCATGACATGGGATAATGCTCTTCTGTGTTCCTTACACACTTGACACTGAATTCAACAGGAATTTTAGATATGCCAGGAATGAAGAGTTAGTTGCAAATGTGACTGTGAGAAACAAAATGACCCCCTAAAATGGGGACTTCCTTTCCTCAGGTGACAACTGTAGCACAGCACACAAAACTTGTCCACACTGCAAACTGGGATTGATATCTGGAGATAAATAATCCATTTGCATCGAGTAGCACTTGTGCTTTCTTTATGTATTAAGGCAGTTTAACAGCACTGTACATTTATTTGTCTATGCCATGGCAACTTTTATGAAACCCTGATATAAAAATGTGACCATGAAAATTTTACCCTACTGAAAAATGCCCACTTCAAAAATGTACAGCAGTCAGGTACTCTCTTTTGGGGAGAGATAATTCCTTTTCTCACAATGTTCCTCACAGCTCATATTTTAAGGATTTTTTTTTCCTTAAGTAATTGACTCAAAAAAAGCATACCTATAGGCCAAAAAATAAACCCCCACATCCTTGCAGGGTAGATTAAAATTTTGTCCAAGTTTGTAACTCTATTACCCTAACCATAAACCAGATTACACGACATTTTACTAGAACACTGACAATTCTAAAACCTATTAAAAATATGAACAAATCAATAAAGATAAAGCTGAATTATACATATAAGGAACATTCTCTTTATTGAACAATTCTTATAGATCGTTTTGAAATAATGTTGTTTTAGGCATTTGCTTGGATGATCTTATTGCTAAGTTTTAACACAATAACTGTAGTAGTTTTGCATTATGTCTTTTACAGTGAACAAGCAGAAAAATGGAAAGGCATTCAGATATAAGCATATATGAAGGCTTCTGTAAATAGCTTCAGGGTTTTAATCACATTAACAGCATGTTTATTATTTAAGAAACTGCTAAAATGCAGCTGGCAAAAGGGAGAATGTCTCCACCGGTAACGATGTTGAGTTATTGTAGTTACTTTTGCTGAGAAAACCTCTGCTACTTATCAGAATTGGTATAAAAGTCATGATCCTTTACATCTGCCTAAAATGTAAATCTGAGAAACGGACTGGTAAATTTAAAAGATCCGTTTCAAAGGCTATAAATATATTTTCTCCGTGTTTCATAGATTCCTGTAAACAACTACAAGATTAGCAGAGTAAATTATAGTCCGAAACCAAAGCAGTTCTTCTCCCAGGCATTTGGTATTGCTGACCACCACTGACTTTTAAGATTTATTTTCACTTTAATAGATATTTAAGTGAGCTAAAATGATTGTTTCAGCACCAGAATGTGTTATGGCACACATACATATATATATATATATTATATATACAAAAGTTTCCAAAGAATTATATCATTACATCTACAGATTTTTCTTATGAAAAAGCCAGAGCAATTCATTTCTCTTTGCTTCTTTCACCCCTGGGACGACCTCTCACAATAAGAATTGTCAGTGCCTTATTTATAATGGCAGATATCAGGTTTGGTTCTGGCAGCTTTTGATCTCTTGATAGCACACAAATACAGAAGAATATGATGCTTTTTTGGCATCCTGCAGTGTGCCTAAACCTCAAAAGCAAGTTTTAGTCCCAGAAGTAAATTACTGAAGCAGTGTAAACAAAACACAAACGTCACAAAGTGATGAACATCTCAAACAAAATATCTTTGTCAGACAGATGACAACTTCAGATCACTTGAAAAGCATTTGTAGAAACTCTGCAATCTGCAAAGAAACTTCTGTTTTACAACCTAAAACTAAAAAGTACATGAAAATAATGAATTATTAAAACCTCAAGTATTCTTTTTTGCCATCCATATAAAAAGTCAGATATAGCCACTACTTTAGACATTTAGTCCCTGTAAAAAGAGAGACCTGCATGTTTCTACATCACAGAAATGCATATAAACACCTAGTTATGACATAACTGTGAGTAAATAGGGTACAAAAGCTTCATGGAAAACTGTCTTCAGTGAAGCTCTCGTATCTAATTTATTGAAAAAAGAACTAAAACAGAAGACAAAAGACTTGATATCATTTGAAGAAATAACTTTTTTATGAGTATGCAACAATGACAGTTAATTTACCCCTAGAAACCTCTTCTTGGATAGACTATATTGATTAGTTAAGACCTCTAGACAATGCAGAGTGCAACTGTCTTAAATTTCAAATGGGAGAATGTCTAGCTTTTTTCTCTATTAATATATTATTCTTTAACTCTTAGCAATGCTTAAGGTGTTTTTTTTTTCCCTCTTTCAATGAGGGGAAAGGACAGGAGAGAGGAGGGAGAGGGAGGGTACCACATTATGCTACCTATAAGAGGTTGCTTGGGTTTTTCTCATTTATTTTAGAACAAAGATACAATAAAACTGGCTTGCCAATTTTCAGTTTTATGTCCCTCAGTGCTGCTTTAAGGTTGTAGTGGATGCCATAAAATACTAGATCTACGCCTCAGTCTATTAGGCATCATACATTATTTTCTTTAACTGGAAATGGAGATAAAATGTTGTAGACTAGTAGGCTTGATACTGTAACCTTTTTATACCAGCTATAACTGCATTAACATAAAGATAGTTGCTATAATATCATTACTGGGAATCCAGGTGCTTTGAAAATGTCTGTTTCTTACACCGATTTATCGTGGTGTTAAATTAGTAATGAAACGCTGTACTAGTAACACATCCATTAATAATAATAATAATAAAAAAGACACAACAGAAATGTGAGAATACATTTGGAAACAATTCAAAGAGATTGGGGATCAGCAGGGATTTACCAGACTAATGAAATTCCTTGTTCCTAACCTTTAAATACCTGCGTGTACAGTACAAGGCCCCGTTCTGACTAAATCTGTGTTGTTAGATTTACAAATAAACCTGCTAAACCTTTTGCATTATTGATCAGTGATGGCATGCTTAGCTCACACATCCTATTTACATTCCATTTCTTTTACATTTCTAAGATATAACATGTCTTTCACAGAACAAGAGTTCTTTCCATTTAAACCCTGAAGTTTGTGTTCTTCATGCATTTTAATGGCTGTAAGCAGTTTGGAAGGTTGGTCTTTGAACAGTAGATAAAACAGGCAATATTTATCAGTAAATAAATGTCTAATTGTAATAATTTAGGAACCTTTCCAGTATCATGTTTTTTCTAAATAAATATCTGGAAAAACTAACTCTTTTATATACAATGCTACTTAAAACCTATGTAACTTACTTCATTCCAATGTTATAGCAAAGAGATTTTAGACCTAAACTAAACACAATGTGAGAACGCTTTAATTTTAAAAAATGAGAAATAAAAAAGGGGATTCAGATATAGTCAATTCTTTCCCATGTTCTGCACAGAGACAAACTAAGCCCAGCTTCCTGTGGCTAGTAAAGGAGTGCCTAGCACAGCCCCAAAGACAAATTGAAAGGACATCACCCAGGTCTTGAAAAATTTCTTGTTTAGAGACACGTTAGGAACAATTCTGATTCTTTACAGCTGCTTCTGACCGTCTGGAGCAAGTGGATGCAAAGATTAAATCCTCTTTAATAGTAGGTGTGATACGAACCCACACGCTTCCTGACTAGAATCATCTTATAAAGTCCTTAACAAGATCTAGAGAGAAAGTTTTAAAGCAGTTGCCCAGCTTCCAAATCTGCTCAGAGCATTCATACCACAAGGCAGCTTAAACATCAGTGTTTCTGAAATCAGAAAACGAAAATCATCAGCCATTTCAAGCAGGTCCTGCTTTGCCATCAGAAAGTCAATTCACTCAGCTTAGCAGCATTCAATTCTCAACTACATTTTGTTCTGGGTCTCTGTCAAGTTATTCTAGGCTGTGAAATTGTCAGGAATGATGGATGACTATCAGCCTTCTGCTATCTTCTTTCCTTCTCCTTAGAGATTTGCGGCTGCTGACTGCAAAGCAAATTCCTCTTTTCTTTTTTTGCACAACATACCAAATGAACAACAGTAATTATGAGAAAGCCTACACTACAATTATTTTAGCACTTAACTTTGTATTGACATCTGTAAGAGACAGAGCTCTCTAGATTGATTAGCAATGATAGAGCTTCCTGCCTTCTACTAATATTGCTGCAGTCATCCTTTACACACAGTTTGCTCAGAAAAAAACCCCACTGTTTTTCTCTCTTAATATTTTAAATTACAAACTGAGCTAATTACAGAAAATATCTAATACATTATGAATATAGCATATTATTACTCTACCAGTGTTTCAGACTGTACAGTACTTGCGACATAATCTAACCTGACATAAGAGAATACTTTAAGGATATTAAATGGGATTTCGTTGGGGAAAATGCTAAAGCTGCATTATTGTTCAGGTTGAAATCCTTACTCGAACAAATCCTGTTTGGCCAGCCAGTTGCAGCCCTGATATATATATATAGGGAAAATTTTACTGAAAGCAGCATTAAAATTATTTCCACATTGACAGAATTTGATGTCATGTATTTAAACTATATACTAAAACTAAGTACAGGAGGGAGGAAACATCTGGTCTGGAAAAAAAAATATATTTAAGGAGGAAAAATACAACAGTGAGGGAAAATAAACTGGGACATCCCTCAACCCATGCCAATTATAATGCAGTCTCTCATACTTCTATTGTATTCAGAATAACTGCAAAATTTATCACAAACAATTCTCTAGCAATAACACTACTTTAACTAATCTCCATAACTCTCAGCCACATAGCTGTTCTTTTCAATTAGACATCAGATCTGCTCAGCTCAGCACAAGGGCTACAGATACACAGATTAAATGAAAGTCTGTTCCATCTCGGCACAGTCAGCCCTGAAAAATACAGATTCAGTATCCCCAAAGAAATCATTATCAGATATCACCATCCTTGCCATTAACACTAAATTCAAGCAAAGCAAAAACAATGCCCCTTTTCCAAAAATCTTAAATGGAGAAAAAAATGTTTTTCCTTCAGCCTGTTAACACACCCAAGCCATACAAAAGGCTTACATTCACCAGGAGGTTTTCTTGACCACGTTAGATACACATGAGATAGAAATAATTGTTTCTCCCTCACAAATCCCTATTATGAAGCAGGAAACATTTGCAACTTATTGTGGTTTAGAATTTACAAAAGATGAAAGCGGATGTATTAAATGGGGTCATATTAACATAGAAATTTTCTCCTTGACCTTTTTTCCTTTAAATGCACTTTGTATGTCAAGTAGTTATATTCTGTTTCTAAATAGAAAGTGTTTAACTCACTAGACATTTAATGTAGACTTTGCTGGGGTTATTAACTAATTCACTATCATCTCAACATTCTCTTGTTTCCCTCAGCTTTACTAATCATTTTATTATGGGATGATTATGAGTAAATCCAAAGAAAAAGAAATAAACTACAGAAAAACAGAAACTCCTGCTCTCTAGAAAAACAAAATCTGGGCTATAACGTCAAAATTGAGTTCAGTGCCTTTACATAACATCCTGTTGCAACCACTTGATTTGTCAGAATATTTTGAAGGTCCTATCATTTGAAAAATATTTTTATTTATATGAAAAGTAAGCTGTCCATTGGACTGAAATAGTCATAATGAAACCAAGAATGGTTTCAGCTGGAATAAACATTAATTTACTTTCGTGCCTCAACCTGTTCCGACAGAATTCTGTCATATCACTTACAAAGGGATTAATAAGTGTTTAAGCTGCACAGTTCACTCTCACAAAAAATACCAGGTTAGTTTAATTTTTATGAACTTCAATGTAGAAAAGACTATTTTTCTTAGATTTAAAAAAAAAAAAAAAAAACACAACCAAAAAAAACCCCAACACCAAGCAGCTTTTATCTATGAGCAAAACATGCTCTTCAACACAACATTTGCATTCAGAGATCTGACAACTTCAATACTGAATAATACTTTTGTACATCAATATTCACTTCATAGAAAAATTTTACTAAAAAAAGTATACAAATCAGCATGGATCAAGGTTGCAGAATTTGGCCCTGGAGAAAATTGTCCCCACTTTGGTCACAAAAATTACTTTCAAAATATCAGGTCAATATCAGGTCAAAGACTATCATGCTATTTAATCTAGAGTTCTGTAACATATGAAGTCAAATTTTACATTGAAAGTAGCTTATCATTGGGACCGTATTATAATTAATCCTTAATCAAGTAAATTAACTCACTGGTATGTTCAAAAAAAATTTCAATCTTTTCTGCAGCAGAAAAATGAATATAACCTCTCCTAGGAAATGTCATAAATGTCTCCCTCAAAAAGTCATTAGCTGGAATCTGCAGTATATGGTAACTTAATGTCAGAAAAAGAGGTAACAGACGTTAACAGTCCCATAATGAGATGAAATGCAATTTAAACAGTAATCTCATTACCTAAAAATAAATAAAGCACTTCTGCTTTAACTTTTGGACTTAGCTTAGGCCTATTTGTTTTATCTCCATTTAGGTTTCAACTTTAATCATATCTCAGAAGGTTTTACACAGAAGAACTGCAGCAGCAACCATGTTTCTCTACAATATTTGCCTGCTTGTAGCTGTTTACTCTGAAATTTCTCATTTGCTGCCAACTAGAAGGCAACGTCCAAAGCCATACAGCTGAGATAAGGGTTTAAATCCCACTATCAAGGGAATCACCTTCTCAGCAGAGAACTCTGAACCATATTTAATTAAATATTAATTCACTTCCAATGCATTCATTTTCCTTGTATCAAGAGTATGATCCAGATATGTGTATAAATAAATGTTGCATAAACCCTTTGTATGATTATATAATGTAAACCTAATACTATTATCTTCCAACTGGTAGAAATGCAGAATTTTTATTGGTAGCTGTGTTTTCTTAAAAAAGCACATGTATGTATATCTGCCTATAGTATACAAAAAAATATGAGGGTAGGAGAGACAAAAAGAAAAAGAATATTGTCTCTCATGCATACCATCAATTAAATACTGCTAATTAAAATCTGCAACAAGGCTGAGTTTACAAGGTATTATGAAAAACAAAAGCAAATCCCTTACCACTCCACAAGACACACAGATGTTATATAAACAGCCTTTCAAGGAAACCATATTAAACTCAAACAAAGCCAAATTAACTCAAATTTCCAAAAAATCTAAGGTACAGCATATTTTCCCTCTAACCCACTGATATTCTCCAGCCAGACAAAAGACTTGCATTTACCAGTTTTTCTTGATTATATTCCATGTAAGATACACACCTCATTGGTGTAAAATAGGGTAAATAGTCATTATTACACAGCAATTAACGTTTTCTCCTCACAAGTTCTCTTTACGAAGCCAGAAACATTTACAACTTACTTCAGCTTCAGATTTGCAAGATGAGGGTGGATGCCTTTAGAGAGGGTTACATTTTCTCTGTCATTCTCCACCCCTCTCCAAATTATTGTTTATATCAGAAAGAAAACATCTTCTCTGTTAAATAACTATTAGCATGTGAAAATTAATGATAACATCTTGAAAGTCGAGTTGTTCTATTACACCATTCCACCACGTTTCAGTTATTTTGCACACGCGCATTGCTTGGGACTTGTTGACTCATTTTCATAAAACAAATAAGGACTAACAACTAAAATAACAAGGCCAACTAGAATGCTAGTATGTGAAGAGCAATGTCACATGAGTAGAAAGAGACGTCAGGGTTTTGGAGTACAAAGAGCTTGTAAGGTTTCTACACATGGGGAGATAAGAGGCCACCTTGCTGGGTAGCAACATCAGGGAAACACAAGAAGAAAACTTTGTAACCCCCATAATTTAGGTAAACAGCATTTTACTTAGCATATCATGTTTTTCTTTAAGATATGCATTTCTTCTACTATCAGGTATTAAATTTAGTTACTCTAAGCTTGAATATGTTATTTAAATCACACTTTTAAATCTTTGTAATCCGTGGTTTCTTTTAATAAACCCATAAAAGCCTTTACATGCATTACTGAATGAGCTGTTCTTTCTTTTGAAGTATTTAAAGATAAAAACAGATCTAAATTCCACAAATTTTAAGACATTGAATAAAAAATGGAATCCAAGATTGACAATTTTCTTGTTGAAGATTCTAGAAGTCTACATTTGAGAAATCAAATACTTTTTTCTTAATACAATTTCTTCCTTCCTTTCCATTCTATCAGAACTTCTTTTCAGACAAATTACATTTTTGACAGAAGAAATATGTTGTAACCTATCCTTTAAATAAGGCATTATGTCAAAGTTGAGCAATGGTCAGATTTTAGACAGCATCAGAAACAGAAAAAGCTTTGAAGCATTGCAACAGAAACCTAAGGAACACTTAAACTCTGAATCATGCCCACTGTTTTTATTCTCAAATAATTATAAGCTTAAAATGTAGCAATCTTCACCTGACATACAACAAAAAAAAAATCTATAGATGGAACATTTTCCAAGTCCCTTTCTGCTACAGGACATAAAGGTAATTATCAAATGGACATGCCTCATCCTTTTCACATTTTAAAGGGTGATCAACTGAGGTACCAGTAATACTGCAAGAAAAAAATTATCAGGACTCCTGTTACATGCCTATAAGTAATTATTGTTTTGTTATATTATGCAAGCTATTATGAAAATGGCAGTAACTGAAAGCAAAAATTTATTCTTATTTTCTGTGAGTCTGCATTCAGAATGGTGCCTCTCTAAGTTAATACTAGCGTTATCAGCTGCAAAGAATATCACACTCTCAAAGTTCAAAACCTTTATTCACACTCTACCTTTTATATTTCTAAGACACTTTCACTTTCTTCTTGAAAAGTAATCAAATAAATATACAGGGATTAAAAAGTATTAAAAGCATTTGATGTTATTGTTTTGAAATATCAGTAGCCATGGACAAGAATATACCTTTTCAACTACCTTTTAATTACTTTTCCCCAAGTGAAAAAGGGGACGAATTTTCCTATCCAGATGAATTATTTTTGTTAGGTTGAATCTCAAAAGACAACACTATTTTCTTCCACAGTCAAGTGACCTATCTGAATCACTATGGATAATGCAATTTGCTGCAGTCACCCTATCGTTTGTCAAACTTTTGTATTTCTTCACAACAAAGAGGTTGAAAGAGTTCTAGCTTTGGAAGCTCTACTAGAATAGATGATGCACACTGATTCTGCTTTGGCCTTCATCTCGCAGTCCCTGCTTGCCACTGTACTACTGAGGAGCATGACAAGGTCTTAAGCAAGCAGGACACGATGCCACACTCGCTGGGCATGCAAAACACGATGCAGGCTCACACTATAATGTTTCCTTTCCTTCCCTTCACTCCACGAGTCGCTGGCCCACACAACCAAGGTCTCATTTCTACACTTCTGTGATGCAGCCCACGCTGGAGACCAGCCACCCTCAGGTAATGTCCACTACTGTAACCTCTCAGCAGCCACGCCAACCCCTATTGCTGTCCAGTTTCTCAGGAAAAGCTGCAATCATGACACAGAGCTATAAGAAAATTTGTAGAAAGATAAAATTAGAGAGACAGATGTCAAAATGGGAAGGTTTAAGAAAGAAAAACAAAACCCCAAAAGAAAGCAGCAGGTTTAATCAGGAGAACTCTGGTCACTGAGTGAGCAGAGAGCCCAAAGCTGCTCGATCATTGGTATTGTGTGTTTCCATGCCCACGTTGGGGCACGTGGAAGATGGCAACTCAGCAAGACCAAGGAGGAGCGCCAACAAGCCACAAAGGGTTTTTCTTTCTTTTGCAGATATTTTGCTCTCCACCTTGGAGAGGGACCTTGGAGTCCTGGTGGACAAATGGTATAGAGTGTCTTCTCAGCAAGTTTGCTGATGGCACAGAACTGGGAGGTTTGGCTGATACACCTGAAGGCTGTGCAGCCATTCAGTGAGATTTGGACAGACTGGAGAGCTGGGCCAAGAGGAACCTAATGAGGTTCAAAAAGAATAAGTGCAGAGTCCTGCACCTGGGGAGAAGTAATAAAATGCATCAGTACAGGTTAGGAGGTGATCTGCTAGAGAGCAGTCCCATGGAGAGGGACCTTGGAGTCCTGGTGGACAAGAAGTTGTCCATGGGACAGCATTGTGCCCTTGTGGCCAGGAGGGCCAATGGTATCGTGGGATGCATTAAGAAAAGTGTGTCCAGCAGAACAAGGGAGGTCCTGCTGCCCCTCTACTCTGCCCTGGTGAGACCTCACTTGGGGTATTGTGTCCATTTCTGGGCTCCTCATTTCAAGAGGGACTCAAGAGAGTCCAGTGGAGGACTACGAGGATGACTGAAGGACTGGAACTCCTGCCTTATGAGGAGAGGCTGAGAGACCTGGGGCTTTTTAGTCTAGACAGGAGAAGACTTAGGGGGGATCTAATGGTCAGTATTCAAGGAGCACCTCCT